>NC_091478.1:86525903-86742559 GCF_036971445.1 Narcine bancroftii | reverse complement strand
TAGGAGAGAGAGGAGAGAGAGGAGAGAGAGGGAGAGAGAGGAGAGAGAGGAGAGAGAGGAGAGAGAGGAGAGAGAGGAGAGTATTGTTGAGGTTTTGGCCATGAAGAAACATGTCTGCCTTTTGGTTAGCTTTTTTTTAAAATATTTTATTTAAAATTTTTATCCATCCGTAATTATGAAAATACTGAAATCAAATGTTAATATCAGTTTGATTTATCATACTATAAATGCCCAAATACCCATAGAGTAAGAGCAAAGAAAGATAAAGAGAAGATGCCACGTACCACATGGTTCTAACCATTTACATTTTTAATTCTTCCAAGGAGGTTAATGAAGTTCTCAAAGTTTAGGGAAAATATCTAAAAATTTATACCCTCAGTTTGTAATATGGGGGACAAATTTAAAAAAAAAACAACCCTATTTATTTCTTGAACTGTAGTAACCATCTCAAGGGGAACACAACAATGTATTTCTGCATTCCATTGCTCCATACCTAGAGGACAGTCGGATTTCCAAGTTACTGCTATATATTTTCTTGCTTCTGCTAATGCAATCTTCACAAATTCTTTTTGAAATACAGTTAATTTCAATTTTATCCCTACCTAATAAAAACATTAGGTTTTGTGGAAATTTAATTCCGGAAACCTGTTCTAAAAAAAGTTACAAATTTATCCAGAAAGTCTCACTTTTGGACAGCACCAAATAGAGCAGTGGTTCTCAACCTTTTTCCTTCTACTCACATGCCACTTTAAGTAATCTGTATTTCACAAGTGCTCTGTGATTAGTAAGGGATTGCTTAAGGTGGTATGTGAGTGGGAAGGGAAGGTTGAGAATCACTGCACTAGACCCAATTGTTACTGGAATATTTTGCTTGAGAACAACTGTCATTGGCCCATTTCCTTTGGAGTTATGAAACTGTGCATACAAGTCAATTAGGTACGATTAAAACAGTGGTTTTTAACCTTTTTCTTTCCACCCACATACCACCTTAAGCAATCTCTTACTAATCACAGAGCACCTATGGCATAGGGAATACTTCAAGTGGTATGTGAGTGGAAAAAGGTAGAGAACCACTGGTCTAAAGGGGCATTATCATACAATATATTACAGATGAAACAAGAACCAATGTGCTCAAATGCAAACACTGAGGGTGAAGATGCATCACAAGAAAAGCAAATCAGTGAGATACCAAAACAAGCATTTCAATTAAGGAGATGACTATTTTGCAAGCACCAGATTGACACAGTCAACTGCTGACCAGACTGTGCCATCACCAAGGCAATCCACTTCTATCACTAGTCTCACTTACTCCTTGAGAGCCTGAGTCCAAGCCCATCAGGTCTAGACTTCACAATTCCAATCCAATCTTGGCTAGTTTCCCATGCATCATACTACAAATTACAAGAAAACTGCAAAGTTTCAGTTCTCCACACTGAGAAGATTCCAACTCATGCTACCTCAGACTCCTCCCCCATTCCACCCCCCCCCAAAAAAAAGGGACTCACTTAGGAAAGGAGGAAAAGAACTTTTAAGCAGCCACATAATATCATTCATGGAAAATGAAATCTACACTTTGTGATTCTCCTCCTGGACTTTTTTTTTGGGGGGGGGGGGGGAAATTACCCATCTTATCCATAGAATAAATTTCTCATTCCAGAAAAATCTATGTACCTTTTTCAAAAAGTGATGTCATAATTCTCCTCCAAACCGATATTTGTTGTTAAGATGGTGGCATTTAGTTTACATCCTTCTCTATTATCTGGACCACTTAACTTTAGTTTCATTATTAATATCCCCACATTTACCATTAACCATGTCCTTTAGAGGCAACTTCCTCACCAATTATAATCTGCAACTTACCATGTGCTTCTTTTCATATTTTGCTTGGCTTTGATGGGAACAATTAAAACTGAAAGTGTCAATTTCATGTCAAAAATCGGAGCACAAACAGACCTTTCAGCCCACCTTGCCACCCCAATAATTAAACAAACATTCATCGGAACCAAATCCAATATCCAGCATTTGGCTCCTAGCATTCTACACTTTGGCAAATCAAGTGCTTATCCAAATACTTTATGTTGAAAATCTGCCTCCACCACCCCCTCAGGCAGTGTTATAAATTCTAACTGCCTATAGGTTTAAAAAAAAAATCGCACACCTACTCTTAATTTATCACTTCTCTTATACACAACCCCTCATTTTCCATACAGATCCTCTAAGTGGAAAGATTGTTAGCTATTCCTTTCAATTTTGTACACTTCAATCAAGTGACACTTAGCTTCCTCAATTCCAAAAGAAACTGAGCATATTCAGAACTTTTCTTGTAACAGAAACAATCCGATCCAGAAGGATCTTTGCTACAATCATTTCCTTCCTGTCATGAGGTGCACATCAAACTCCACCTCTGGCCAGACCAATAAATTCTTAATTGTGTAACAAATGACACATTTTCTGTTCTGTCCTGGCTAATGAACACAAATAGCCTACATAACTTTATAATTAAAAAAAATTTCCCCCCTGAGCATTATCATTTAAAATTTTTATAATTAGAGATGCTTTGCCTTAACCAGCCTCAACTTTTATAGGAACAATATAAATCTGCAAGCAAAAATCCTCTCCTCTGAAAACCTATATATGGTCAACTCAAGAGTTGCATTAGCATTGTTTTCAAAAATTGTTACAGCCTTGTTCCAAATTATGGGTGCATGGGAAGTGCCACAATTCTTGATGTCAAATTAGGAGAACATTTTAAAAGCTCACTTCACTATTTGGAATCCATCCTCAAATTATAACTACTACAATTATTCAAGGTCAGTCATCTCAGCCTCAAAATTAACATCTTTAGCTGCTTAATCTCACGTCCATTCTAGTTACAAGTTAATATGTGTGATAATATTCACAATGTGCAATGCAGAAAATGAAACTGCTCAAATTGAGCAGCTCATGTTGCAGATAGGCAACATTCAGGCAAGCATTGATAAATGTCAAATAATATTTGTATTTGTACCATACAAATACCAGGCAATTAGTCTCCAACTAGAGCCTCACTGAATATTGTAACCTTGATGTTCAAGTGGCTCCCCCTTCAACATCCACAAGTCATTTACCAACTACTTCTACATAGTAGAAGTAGAGAGCATGGTGGAATATCTGCTTAGGCAAGTGCAACTCCAGCATTCATTCATGTAACTCACTAACATCCACAATAGAAGCAAGAAGGTAGATCATTCAGCCTTTTCTTCTCCACAATTCAACAAGTTAATGACTTTGAACCACATCCCTTTATTGCCCAGCCTCAATACACTTAGCAATAATAGAACTTCCTGTCCTAATGGCTAAAAAATTTCAAGGAATTCACCACTCTGGTTTGGGTGTGAGAATTTGACCTTACCCACACACAGAGGAAGCATCTATGCATCTGCCCAACTAAACTCAACTTTTTGAATGTTTCATTTAAAGGGTGTATGGCCATACAAAGGGACTTAGCCATGATTTGGCTGAGGTCTCAGTGAAGAATACCAAATAGACAGTCAAAATTTGAAAATCAAGATTTATTTCACCAATAATGGATAAAACTAGCATGAAGAAGCCAAGAAAGTTGAAGAAGCTCCTATTCAACGGGGAGCATCCGAAAGGAAGCGGTGCAAAAATGGCTACAGGACTGGCAAAACCATGTAAAACTAAGTAGTTGGGTCAACAATTGAGCATCATCCTGGAAAGAAAAATGGAGAATTTGAGAAACTGATTCACAAGTGTTGAAATGGTGGAGAGAGATGACAAAGAAAATGACTGAAATAAAAGATTGTTGAGCTGATGGAGAGAATGAGTGGAGGTTTTGGGGTGGGAAGAAGGCCAAAGAATGGGAGTCAGATAAACAAGGACTGGTTGACAAAATTGACGATATGGAGAACTTTAGCCGATGAAATATTGTCCGAATTACTGAACTAAAAGGAAGGAATCGAGGGAAGGGACCAGTGAACTTTTTTCAAAAATGGATCCCCAGGTGTTGGGAGCAGACAAATTTAGAGAAAAGCTGCATATTGAGAATGCCGGCGATCAGAGACCAAAGCCAGTTCTGGTGAGACTTTTAAGCTACCGAGAACAGGAGATAATTCTGGGAACAGCATACAATTACTTTAAGCAAAATAATGGCCTGCCTGAGGTTAATCATGAAAAGGTACTATTTTTTTTTCAAGATTTTAGTCAGGCCTTGATTAAACAAAAAGAAATTGAAGATGTGAAAAGATAGCTACGTGTTTAAAAACTTGAAATACTCAATGACTGAGGGTTGAAATAGTGGAAGGGAACCAGAATTTTCACCACATTCTTGAATGTGGTGGAAGACTTTCGGCGAAGATTATAAAGAAGATAGATCAAGGTTGCTGAGGGAGAAGTTTGTGAAAATATTTATCATGGAACTAAGTTGTTATCTTGTAATTATTGTTTAAAAGTAAAGCGTATAGAAATGTTCAAGGAAAACTCAGTAAAAGGAAAAAAAAATCTGGGAAAAGTGGTTAGCGGTCGAACAGGGAAAATGGCACCTGGAAATGAATAGCAAAAAAAAAGTGTGCCAAAGGGAGGGGCTCTTCTTCCTCAAGAGATTTCACTGTCTTTTGGGGCTCTACATATACATCACCATCTGGGCAGGGGCATTGTGTTTTTCTTAAAGGGAAGGATTACTATTATTTAGTCAAAAATGTGACTGCTCAAAAAAATTGTTTTAAAAAAAATATGGATAGCTTCTGGGCAGCACAGCCTGAAGTATGGTTCCAGCAAATAGAGGGACAGTTCACCCTGCACCCCAATGACACCCGTTACTACCACGTGGTGGGTGCCCTTGACCAAGCCACAGCCACCAAGATCACAGATTTCTTGAAAAGCCACAACAGGGCAAGTACGATGCCATCTGAGAGATTTTAACCCCCACCTTCGGGCTGTCTGAGCGCAAATACATAGCCTGTCTGCTGCATATGGACGGTTTGGGGGATAGGGCCCATCAGACCTAATGGGTGACATTCACCCTACATGATGGCCATACCCCCTACTTGCTTTTCAAGAACGGTTCTTGAAAGGTTGCCATGTGTATTATCAATTAAGATCTTTTGTAAAACAGATATGTGGTCGTCATATGATCTTACTTGCCTGATTCTAATTTTGAGGAATATGTACTTTCAATACCAAAAAAGGGATATATATCTGATTTGTATTGTATTTTACAAGAAAACCGAAAGTAAAAAAGATTGGGATAAAGATAAATTGAAATGGGAAAAAGATTTAGGTTTTACAATAGCTGAAGAAGCCTGGATGCAAATTTGCCAGAATAGTATTCGGAAATTAATTAATGCTAGATTAGCGATGATTAATTATAATTTTATACATCAGTTATATTCAACACCGGAGAAACTAAAAAAGTTTGGCCTTAGTAAGTCGGATTGCTGTTTTCGTTGTGACCAGACAGCTAATACTTTTTTTGCACACTGTCTGGCTTTGTGATCGATTGCAACAGTTTTGGAAAGGTATTCAATCTATACTTAATAATTTATATAATATCTGTCTTGTATTAGATCCTAATATATTTTTATTAGGGAATATGCAATCACTAATTGATTTAGGTTTAAAGGATTATCAGATTTCCTTTATCTATTTAGCTTTAGCTGTGGCCAAGAAATGTATAGCACTTACTTGGAAAGATAGAAATATATTAACTTTAGATAGGTGGCATTTGGAGATGAAATCCTGTTTGACCATGGAAAGGATATCTTTTTCAATTCAGGATAGGATGTCTTTTTATAGGTCAAAGTGGACTCTGTTTGTTAAATATATGCATTTAAGTTTGCTTTAAATATGTTTTTAAGTGTGATATTTTAGTATTGATAACTTTTTTTTGTTAGTATCTTTACTTGTTATGTTTTATCTTTTTTTGTAAGTGGGCTTTTTTTTCTTATATATAATATTGTTCATTTTATTAACTCTTCACTCTTTATTTTGGGGGGGGGGTTAGACTAATTTTAAGTTAGGTTATTAATGTTGTGTAATAATCATTGGGGGGGTTAGTTTATTTAGTTTACCGATGTGGTACTGTAATTTTATTATCTTATTTTTTTTTTAAATGTAATCTTCTATTTTATTCATGTTATAAAATCTTAAATAAAGTTTAAAAGTTGCCACAAAATGTCCGGATGATGGTCCTGGGAAACTACTTCAGTGACCCACAAAAAGTAGCAGAGAAACCAGACTCCCTGCTGGCTGAAAGGGAAACAGACATCGCACTCCACGAGACGCACAATGCCACCCCAGCACTGCAGCATGTGAGCAGGCAATGGCAACAAATACCCAACTGCTAACCAACCGAACGACCAGCCATGTGGACAACAGATACCTCCAGTCAGCGGTGGGGTGCAGCGGCCCGGCCCATTGATGTCTCTCCCCATGCACATTCCTGGGAAACACCAAAAGCCAACCATCATTAATGGCTGCGTCAGCCAGCCACCTTAACAGCCTCCATGTCCAAGAATCCCTTTCTAGCCACTGTGTCTTAGTGGACATGGGCAGAAATCAGCGTGCTCCCCCCCCCTCCCCGACCATAACCGACTTCCACAACAGCCCAGCAACTAAAGGCCGCCAACAATTCAGACATATGAACTCATGCCACTTGCACTATCCCCCTCCGCTTTAGGAACAGCCATTTTAAATGGACCTTCACTCTGGCAGCAGTTCAACAGCCACTCCTTGGCACAGATTTTCTACAAGCCAACTAACTGCTAGTGGATGTTAAAAGGCCACAGATTAGTGCATGCCACAGCATTCCAGATCCTCAAACTAAAGGGGAAGGAACCTGCCACCTCACACTTGCATTCAGTGATGTCAGCTGACGACAAGCTTGTGCAAATCATCCGAATTTCCTGCCATTATCTACGTTATCCAAGATCAAGCATGGGGCAGACACCACATTCTTACTACTATTCTGCCCCTTCATTACACAGCGCGCCGCCTCCCCCAGAAAAACGGCCTCACAAAATGTAGCAGCTCGGCATTGTACGCCGCTCTAACAGCCCCTGGGTTTCCCCACTCCACATGGACCCTAAAGCTACAGGAGGGTGGAGGCCATGCAGGGACTACAGACACCTCAATAAGGCCACAACACCTGACTGCTACCCTGTGCCCCACATTCAGGACTTCACTGCACATCTACAAGGGGCACAAATCTTCTCCAAGATAGATTTAATTCAAGGCTACCTCCAAATCTTGGTCCACCCAGAGGACATTGTGAAAACAGCCCATCATCCCATTTGGCTTATTTGGATTTTAAAGGATGCCTTTTGGACTGAAAAATGCAGCTCAAAGATTCCAATGATTAATGGACACTGTGGTCCGGGATTTAGACTTAATTTTCGTCTCAGACATCATCCTAATTGCCAGCTGCAACCAGACCAAACATGCCACTCATGCAAGACTGCTGTGCAATAGAATGAGTGAGTATATGGGGTAATTATTAATCCAGCTAGGTGCAAGTTTGGAAAAGAGGTAATCAACTTTCTGGGCCACTGCATTGACAGGCATGGTACTAGGCCACTACCCGAGAAATTAGAGGCCATTAAATCTTTCCTATCGCCTACAAATGTTAGGGGCCTTCAGGAATTCACTGGGATGATTAATTTCGACCAGATTCGTACCAGCAGCAGCCCACATCATGTGGCCTCTTTTCTCTCTAATGTCATGCACCCAAAAAAATCTCAAAAGGAATTCAGAAGCCTCAGGCTTTCCAAAAGGCTAAGAACGCTTTAGTAAATGCCACTCTCCTGGCACACCCACAATTAGAGGCACCACAGCCTTCATGGTTGATGCCTCCAATATAGCAGTCAGAGGAGTACTGGAACAATTAATTGATGGACACTGGAGACCTCCAGCGTTCTTCAGTAAACACCTGTGGCCACCTGAACTAAAATACAGTGTGTTCGACAGAACTGCTGGCACTATACCTGGCCATAAGACATTTTAGTTATTTCCTGGAAGGAAGGAAATTCAAAGTGTTTACTGACCACAACCCACTAATTTATGCTTTCAGGAATGCCCCAGACCCTTGGTCAGCCAGACAATGTCACCTTTCTTATGTCTCAGAATTTACCACAGACATTGAACATATTGCTGGCAAGGCAGACATTGTAGCAGATGTGCTGTCACGCCCAAATGCATCAGCTGTCCACACCACCTTTCCAGGCATCGATTACAAGGCCCTGGCTGAAGCACAATACTCCATTGCAACCTACAGAACGGCCATCACCAGCTTCCGCATGGAGGACATTCCCTTCAGTACAGGAATACAACTTTACTTTGTGTCACCTCGACCAGTAAGCCCCGTCCCAGGGCAGCTGTCCAAAATTAGACAGCAGAAATGTACAACCTCAGCCATGACCAGTACTTTTACACTATGACAATACTTTTTGTCCAAATCCCATCCCGTCATAAGACTGTGCCTGCAAGGGGTGCATTTACAATGCAGGGAAATTTATGCTTAGGACTAGAGGTAGTGGGAAAGGTACTTCACATCTGTATGCAAAAAGAGCATAGAAGACAGGAAGATCAAGGAAGGCAAGGCTGTGGTGTTGTGTAAGAATACTGTGGATGGTAATATTCTCAGGACAAGTTTCAGGGCCTGATGGGACCTACCCTTAGTTACTGAGAGGCAAGAGAGGAGACTGCCAAGGCTTTGTCAGAGATCATTACACCATAGTTAGCCAAAGCCACAGCAGAATGGAGAAGGGAAATTTTGCTCCTTGCTTAAGAAAGGCAAAAGGACAATCCCGTAAATTATAGGCCGGGGGGGCTGGGCAACAAACGGTCTGCGTTCACCGGATCACTCTCAGCCACTCCAACATATACTGTTTGCCACAGTAAACTACCAGCCTTTGTCATCGGTGGCCCCAGGAATTGTGCATGTGGATTAAACATCCCTCAGCAAATGAAATACTTTGCGGCTATATAAATGCCACCCATTCCTTCGGTGTTGTGAACTAGGCAGTGAAATGACTGCATTCACACGTAATGTTCACTGAAGTCTCTTCACATCATTATAACCAGGAATCGATCATCAACCACGTCACTTTCTGCCCCTGGAAAAATAGCTCACCCCTGTGCTCCCGGGAACATGCTTTGCCCTCAAGCTCGGCCTGAGACAAGATGTGCATCAGTGGCCAGTTCTCCTACTCTTGGTCCCAAGCCACTCACCCACTGGTGAATGTGGAGCTTTTGGAGTCACCCCCCCCAGCTCCCCCCCCCCCCCCATCTGTGACTGGCAAGTTACTGGAGCCCATTCTGAGGGAGAGATGCATGCTCTTGGATGGATAAGGGTTGAGTGGCATATAGTCAGTATGGTTTTGTAAATGGGAGATCACGTCTCACAAATAGTGTTCTTTGAAGATGTGACCAGAAAGGTTGATGAGGGCAGGCAGATATGGAGACATTCTATAATGGATTTCAGCAATATTCTGATTACATTGGTTCAAAGGTGAGATAGCAGAATATATTAAAAAATTGGCATCTTGGTAGAAAGCAGAGGGTGATGGTAGAAGGATGTTTTTCAGGCTGGAGACCTGACTGGTGTGCCACTGGGCCCACTGCAGTTTTTTCATCTCTATAAATAATTTAGATGAAAACATAATAGCATGATTAGCAAGTTTGGAGGGTACTAAAGTGTCTGCTATTGTAGACAGTGACAACAGTTGCCAAAGAATGCAGCAGGATCTTGATAGGTTGGGCAAAAGAATAATTGATGGAATTTAATACAAAGAAATGCAAGGTGTTGCATCTTGGGAGGACTAACCTGGGTGGAACCTATACAGTGAATGGTAGGGATCTGGGTAGTACTGTAGAGAAGAGGGATATAGGAGTTCAGGTAGATGGTTAAAAAAGCTTTTGGCACATCAGCATTCAATCTGAGAAATGAGGTTCATCAGGAAGTCTTGTGGCAGTTGTACAGGATGTTGGTGAGGCCCCATTTGAATGGCATGTTTAATTTTGGTCATCATGCTACAAGAAAGACCTTGACACACTGGAGTGGATGGAAAGGAGAATTTACAAGGATGTTACCAGGATTAGGGAGTCTGAGCTATTGGGAGAGCCAGAGAAACCTTTATATTCCTCAGAACACAGGAGGATATTGGATAATCTCATCGTGGACAAAATGATGAGGGGAATAGAGTGGGTTAATGCAGTATTTTGCCCAGAGTAAGCGGGGGGGGGGGGGGGGGGGGGAATCAATAACTAAAGGACATTGGTTTAATGTGGGGACATGGGAGGAAAAAGAAATGGAGAGTTTGAAACAGGATCCAGAGGGGTAACTTTTTTCCTCCACAGTGTGTATGCAATGAGCTGCTAAAGGTTGCACTTGAAGCAGAAAATAACTGGACATTTATGGATGGGTTTATAGGGATATGGGCCAAATGCAGGCAAGTGGGACTAGTGTAGATGGGACAATTTGGTCAATGAGGGAAAGTTTGGCCAAAGAGTCCATTTCCATAATGTATGAATCGATGACATTGGAAATATCCTATT
The DNA here is from genome assembly GCF_036971445.1 of Narcine bancroftii. Lineage (NCBI taxonomy): Eukaryota > Metazoa > Chordata > Chondrichthyes > Torpediniformes > Narcinidae > Narcine > Narcine bancroftii. The sequence continues at coordinate 86,732,008 of NC_091478.1, read as the reverse complement.
TCTAGTCTTGTTAAAATGCTAAACACTTCTTCCAAAATTCCCTTATTTACCTATATGCTAGTTGGAGTCTATGCACACTTTGCTATCCGCCTGCATAGAGACAAAAAGTGTACACGCACCATATGAAACAGAGAAAGATGACTGGAAGATTGATAACATGACAAAAGAAAGGCATAAGAAATCAAACAACACCCAAATATTTAAATGCTTACCACATTAATGGACAAAGCAACATAAAAAAGGTAAAGCAGAGAAAAATAGGTTTCAAAATACATGATAAGAATGCAGGTAAATTGTTTGACCTTCAACCACCATGTTTCAGGAATGCTGATGTACCCCTTCTTCACTGATACTACCTTCATTAGGAGAACAAACTGTAGAAATGAGAGGTCAGTGAAGCCATTATGCTTTAACTTTATTTTTACAAAAGTTAATAAAGGGAAAAGGAGAGAATCTCACACTAGCTTCACATGAATAACAATTAAAGTGTCCCTTGACTTGAAAAATTCATTCAAAAAATTTTTTGGGGGGCCAATGTGTTCCTGGAAACATTCAATGCAAGAGAAACAAGTCCCAGTGAAAAGAGAGAAAAGTGCATGTATGGAGAAATGAAAGCAAACACCCCACAGGAGCATAATCAAGTATTTAAAACCGATTCGAGGAGTATTTAAAACCAATTCTAGGAGTATTTAAAACCAGCAGGCAAGATAAAGGAAAATATCAAACCACTTTAAAGTACATTTAAAAGAAACAGGCAACTCATTAAGGACCAAATTGGCAAACTTGTATGTATGTAATTTCTTAAACAAAAACTTATCAGAATTTACTGTAAATTGCTGTTAGAAATTGATAAGAAAAAATAAAATTCAACTGTAAATTATCATTGCTATTAGCATGGCCTGGTGAGTGCAACCTAGATTGCTATGGAAAGCAGGGAAGAATTTGCTGTGTTTAAGAGAAAATATTTGCATCTTCTCCAGTCACTGAATAGCTGCAAGATATCTGGAGGAAAGCAAATGCAGTAGCTTTATTCAAAGGGGTATCAGATTTAATACAGGTTCATTTTAATTATTATACAATGAGTCCAATATCTGGAGAAGTTATTGGGGAAAAATATCAAATGGACAAAATTAATCTGCACTTGGAGGGGCAGGAATTAAAACCAGTCAGGACAGACAGGTTTAAAGAAATCCTTTCCAACTAAATGTAATGGAACTTTTCAAAGCAACAACAACCATGAATGTTATTTAGATCATGCAGTTGACAAGGTCCATACAGACCTCAGCAAGTCCTTTGACAAGATGCCCCAGGGAGCCTAATCCAGAAGCCAATAATCCAAGTGATTCAGAAAAAAAATGCACCTGAAATTTGCAACTTGAAGCCTATAACCAATTATGTACTGGACAGATAATTAATAATCTGGATGTAAACATTATAGGCGTGACTTGTGCATGTGCAGATTGAGCACAACAGTACAGCACAGGAAGATTTCTTTTGGCCCACGTGTGCAAAACATGACACCCAATTTATGCTAAAACTTTGTTGCTTGGACACAATGTGCATCCTTCCATTTCCTTCATATTCATATCTATCCAGACATCTTTTAATTGTTCCTATTGTAGCAGTTTTCACTACTTTTCCTGGAATCTCCTTTAAACAATCCCATATGCAGATCCTCTTTATGTACCATTTTATCCTTCGGGGTGGGAAGAAAGATTCTAACCATCTACCCTATCTATGCCTCTCAATTTTATAAACTTATCAGATTACTCCTGACCCTCAAGACACTCCTGAGAAGACAACCCAAGTTTGTCCAAGTTTTTCTTTTATTTCATATCCCTTAATCCATATCCAGTTACTGTATATTTTGGCATACGTTGAGTCGTAAAACACCAAAGCATTACTCGGAGGGGGTCGACTTATACACTGGATATACTTTTGAGATCTTAAATTCACCAAGAAAAAAACCAGATTGATGTCAATTTGGCATACAAGTCCTATGCTGGAAGCACCTCCCTACCGCTGGCACTGCTGCTCCCTGACACCTCCTCACCTCTGGGCGCCACCATAACCGCTCCTACCTGGGACCCTGAGATCCCCACTTCTGCCTGGTAGGCTGAGGTCCCTGCTCCAGCCAGAAGCACAATTTTAGCGCTTCAGCTCCTTGGGCTGTCGCCACTGCTGCCTGGTAGGTAGGCTGAGGTTTCTGCTCCTGCCTGGAGAACGATGTCACCACTCCAGCTTCATGGACCATTACTGTCCAGTAAGTCAAGGTTTTTTTGAAAAAATATTTACTTAATTCACAGCTTTGTTACTTCCAATTGGGCAGTTTTAAAATTTTTTGGGTTGTCCCTGGGAGACCCGGACAGCCCGAAAAATTGGGGTTGACTTATAGGCTGGAAGCTAAAAAAAAGAGGGTTTACTTATACACCAGTTGACTTATACACCAAAATATATGGTAATCTCTTCTCTTTCAAAAGCCTCCACATCCATTCAAAATGAGGCAACCAGAATTGCACACAATATTTCAAGTACAACTTATCCAATTTTATATAGCTGTGACAAAGCTTTGTTACTTTTATCCTCCATGCTCTGTCCAATGATGGTAAGCAAGCATACTTATATACCTTCATAACCATCTGCTAGTACAGCCACTTTCAAGGATCTATGGACCCGAACTCCTAGATCCCTCTCCACATCAATGCTTGTGACAGTCCTGCCATTAACTATGTTTCTCTTAAATTTGACTGCTTGTCTGAATTAAACTCCAATCTACCTTTTTTGCTCTTCTCTGGAACTGATCCGTATCAATTGTTTTTGACAACCTCCTGCACTGTCAAAAGCTCAACCAATCTTAGGTTTTATCTGCAAACTTACTGACTCAGCCATTTACTTTTTCTCCTCAGTCATTCATATAAACCACACCATTGGACATAGACCTCCACACTTCCACCACTACCCCATTTTATATAGGCCAACCAATTTCACATCCAAACCATCAACTCAGAATGGATCCATGTATCTGCACCTTCCAAATCAGCCAAACTGGGACCACAAAGTCCACATTTATAACATCCATTGCCCTGCTCTCATCAACCATCTGTCATTTGCTTAAAAAACATCAAATTGATAGGACACGACTTGCCACTCAAAGACATTTTGATGTCCCCAATCTGACCATAAAATATTTGTGTAGTTGACAGCAACTGCAAAAAGACAAATCAAGATAGAACAGCTGATGAAATTTGATCCCAAAACCACGAGAAAAATTGTGCTCCATTACAGTCTATGTAATGCGAGATACAATGTTGGCCTGCTTGCAAGAGAATTCTCACTGTACATTTATTGTGACAAATAAACTAAAAAATATGGGTAATGATAATTCCAAGAATAATAAGAGAGGGATAAAAGAGTGGTAGAACCTTAAAATACTGAAGAGAGAGACTTAAAGGCAGCAGTTCAAATGCACGTGGTTAAGGCAGCATAAACAATACTTGGGTTCATTACCCAGGACACAATACTAGAACAGACAAGCTAAAGTAACACTACACAAATAATTAGTTAGGTCACAGGTCGAATACCTTGTACAGCTCTGGTCACCACACTGTAGGAAGGATGCAACTACACTGGAAAGAATGCAGCAAAGTTTAAATTTAGACATACAGCAAGGTAGCATGCCATTTCAGCCCACAAGTCAATGCCACCTAATTAACCTAGACCCACGGAACATTTTGAACTGTGGGAGGAAACCACAGCCTTTGGAGAAAACTCACACAGACACAGGAAGAACACAAACTCCTTACAGACAGCATGGAATTCAAACACCAGTCCCAATCACTGGAGCTGTAAAGGTGTTGCACTAACCATTATGCCAACCATGCCGCTTTAAATTTAAATATACAGCATGGTTACAGGCCCTGCCAGCCCAGGAGCCTGTGGTGCCTAATTAAACCCAATTAACCTACAACCCTTGAATGCTTTAAAATACACATTGAAAGGAGGAAGGAAACTGGAGCACAGAGGAACCCCATGCAGACACTGGGAGAATGTACAGTGTTGCGCTAACCACACTAGCCATGCCACCCCTGTTAACAAAGATGTTTCATGGAATGTAACACATCTGTCAGAAAGACACTGATACACTTTTCTTGGAGCAACAGAAGACCAAGGAGAGAGATAATTGTTGCATTCAAAATTGTGAGCAGATTGGGTCAAAAATGAAAAACATTTTCCCAAGAGAAAAATACTTATAGCTAGAGGGTACTGGTTTAGGTTAAGGGGCAGGAGAGAAAGGAGTGTTTCACTCACAGAATACCCAAAATCTGGAACCCACTGAACAAGCAGATGATGGAGATGGGTACTCACAATATTCAGATCTTCAAACAAGTACATCAAGCACTACATGCTGGAAAATGAGATTCGAATGGTGTATGATCAGCATAGCAGGCCAATTTGACCTATGGCCTCGATTTATATTCCCCAAACAGAGAGGATACAGTTGAATTGTGTCAAGAAGTTGGAACTACAATATTTTAATCTTAACTAGAACAAGTGAGTAAGATATACATAACATCTATGACACTGGTCTGGAAGTTTGGAAACAGTCCAGCATTAGAAACGGCGTGAATTTAAATAACATCTTCAGCATCCCAAAAGGGGCAGGGGAATGTGCGCTTAAAGTGTGGAGCGACACAACAGACGTGGCACACGGGGGTCATCGAAAGTGCTCCTCTATTCCAGGCAAACACACCAGAAGAAAATGGATGTGAAGGGTACAACTCAGAAGATGGTTAGATAATATCACCAACGAGTCCCACGACGAAGAAATCCAACTGCAAGTTTTTTTGGCAATCATCCCCTTGCAGAATTATAGCCATTCTCAAATAGTGGTTCTTGCTCCTCTCTTTCCCACCCTTCAAGAGTCATCTTCATATTTAGTTGGGGGGGGGTCTGTTTTTTTTTTTTTAAACCCCCCCCCCCCCACCACCACATATCAACTTGAGCCCAGTCAGGAACACGAGAAGTTGGGGGCAACTTGGAAAAGGACCCCTTCACTCTAGGCCGAATTTGCACCTGCTACTTCTGAAATACGTCGATATTACGTAGTGTTGTGACTCCGTGCATTAAATATATTTACTTACGGAGTGACCAGCAGGCAGTTTTTTAATGAAAGGACCTGGGCCAAGCTGATCGAATGCCATTAAAAAGCCCTTGTCAATAGGAAACAAAGAACCTTCTCTCCGGGCATCTTTCGCTTGCACCACGCCAACTGGGAGAATCACACCGCTTTGAGACCCCCTCCCCCTCTCATCCCCCCCTCCCCCTCCCTCCCTCTCCCCCCTTCCCCTCTCACCCCCCTCCCCCCTCTCACTCACCCCCCTCTCATTTCTACCATTGTTTCCGACTTCACGGCCGAGGAGCCCAGGGAACCCGGTTTCCCGACACACAGAGGTCGGCGGCGGGGAGGGGGAGGGAAGGGAAGGGGAGGGGGGAGGGAAGGTGGGGGGGAAGGGGAGGGGGGACGTATCCCAGGCCCGGCGAAAGCAAAGGCCGATCCGAGGAGGCCCCGCAGCCCAGGCGAGCCGAGCTCCGCCATGCCGGCACAAGCCTTCGACCCGGCCCTCGCCGTGCGCTTTAAGCGAGCCGGCAGGAGGCCGGACTCCCGGGACCACATTGGCCGCTCTGACACCCCCCCCCCCCCCCCCCCCGGCCTCCCCCCTCCCCCCCCCCCGCAATAAATCAAACACCTCCTTTGTACTTTCGGCTCCGAATTGCCCGAGCGGCTCCTCTCCAAACTAAAATCACACCTTTTCCGTTGGCTTGAAGACCGCCTTCGTCGGACGATCGGTCGACCCCTCCCTCCCCCCGGACCAGAGCAGCCGGACTCCAACGCTTCCCCCCCCCCCCCTCCTCGCCTTTTGTCCGAGGGGAAACAACCGCCGCGCTCGAGCCGCAGCACGCGCTCACCTGCCCGGCATGAGCGTGGCGAGGCTTCCCGCCGCCAGCCAATCGCAGGCGCCGGCCCAACTCCGCCCTCTTCCCCCCAGCGCTCGTGCACCCGCCTGCGCTCGTTCCCGCCGAAAACTCCCCTCCCTCCCCAAACGTTTTAGACCATTGGCCCCCTTCATGGAAGCCTTGATTTTTAGAGCAGGTTCAGAGTCCTTCTTCATCACATGCTCGATCACATCTTTAATTTCTGGGATTATGAGCCCCTCACCAATGGTATAGGGCAGGGGGGGGGCTCCTTCAGGTTGGGGTGAGGGGAGGGCCAGGTGCTATTGGATGCCCGGACCCCACCTATCGCTAACACCATCCGCCCCTCCAACGGGGGAGGCTAGGGCGCTCCTTTTATTACATCAAGCATCACTTGACACGACTGACGCTTGACGCACGCTGGTGATGCAGGCGGGGGAATGTCACGTGCGTCAACCGAGACAGGAGGGGATGGGGGCTGGTCTGACAACCAATGATGGCCGAGACAGTATGGGGAGTCACAGCACCTCATTTGGGAGGGCAATGCCCACAGATGCCCCCCTCCCCTTGGCGCTGACCCTGGTATACAATTTTTCTCTCTACTACATTAAGGGAGATACTATATCATGCCTTCAGTCCTCCTTTATTATCAGCACTGGCAGATAGGGTGGCCAGACGTCCAGATTTAGGCCGGTCACTTCAGCTTTTGAGGACTCTGACCTCCATCCAGCGCCACCTCGAGCCAGACGTTAATTTGTCCATTTGGGGGTGTAGCCTGTCAAGTTTCGGCGTTCCCGGGGTCCAAAGGCCGCACGTGGCCATGTTTCCTCTACCGCACATGCACCAGCTGGCACTCGCCCATGTGCGATGGATTTGAGTACCAGGGCCGGCCAGCGCATGCGCAGGCTGGCCCACACGTAGACGGGGGTGATTCAGGTGGGGAACGCTTAGCATAGGCTTTCAAGCGTGTACGTTTTCACAGATAATCTTCAATGATCAAGTGGAGAGTGTAGACTATGATCTTGAAGGAGGATGAGTAACTCCATTTTGAAAAATATTTTAAATTTTCTAATGTATTTCTCTTTAAGCATTTCAAAACTTTTGAAATGCATTAAAAGCAACACTTATTAGAAAAATAGGAGTTTTTAAAATGTAACCAAGACAAGTACATCACTGCCGCCAATCACCAAAACCTCCCAACCACTGTCGCTGATCCCCAGGGAGGCTTCCCGGGCTGATAGAAACTCACTGGTGAGTTGGCAGGTGTCTGTTTCTCTGGTCACCTGAGTTCTCAACACCCAAGTCCCAACTCCGAATCCTCCCCTTGGCCTATTACACACACACACACACACCTGGGAGTCCAATGAGCTTTTGCGGTAGTAGACTAAGGGAAGGGTTCAGAGTTGGCGTTGGGAGCTTCGGTGTGCTGAGGAGGGAGGGGGAGGGACACCAATGAGCCCAAGTTCACTTTCTTGCTCTGCAGGCCACTCCCTTTGATGATGCCGGGACAAAGGATTCTTCCAATCACACAGCTGAGAGACAGTGGCAAGGAGAGTTGACAAGTAAGTCAATAGGAGTAGTAAAGGAGAAATGGAAAGTGAGAAGGGAGGGAGTTACTTGAAATGAGGACAATCGTCATTCTAATTTCATGTTGAGTGAATTTTTTTTCAATCTGTGAGGTCAGTTCGGCTCTGAAAAAAATTTGGTTAAATGCGGATTTCCAATTTGTTTCAGATATGCTCATTTATCCAAAAAATTTTTTTTAATTTGAATAAATTAGGATTTTGGAGAATCCAATTATGGAGAATCCGAGTTGTCTGTATAATATTTGAGATCCATCTTATGCAAATGCTTGTTTAAACTTCAATAAGAATTTTTTTTTAACTCATTGTTTTAATGCAGTGGACAGTGAAGGTGTGGAGAGTTGGAATGGTTGACTTTTTCTTCTGAATTTTGTGATGTTGAGTTCCCACTAAGTTGTATGTGTTTTATGTACGTGCACACGCGCTCAAACATACAGTGTGCACATGCTCACGAGGGTAAATGTGCGCAAAGCTCCCACACTTGTGTGTGCGCGCATGTGCACAGCTTAGAGGGATGGCCTCCATTTTGGAAATTTGGAAATGGCCACCGTACTGGCAGATATTTTAAAAAATGTCTTTAAATTTGATCGATTTCTGTTTTTTTTTCAGCAAAAAAAAATCAAGATCTTTGTTTTTCTTATCAGAATGAATCCTTTCGAGGCAGTCTTTCATCTTCACAGGTTTTATGGCATCATAACTGAAAGTCTTTTCACCTAACAGGCATATAGGCATTCTTTCATTATTAAATGAAAGTACAAATCCAAATTTCAAATACTCGTGTGAATATTTTCGGCACTGATTCTTAGCATTAGCGGCCACCATTGTGCTTACTAGAAATGTGGCAAATTTACACAGTAAATGCACAGCTATCAGTTCACTGACACCACTTCGATAGCTATGGGTGTTAAGTATGCACTTTTGGCATTGGGATTACTTAAAGTAGTATGTGAGTGGAAAGAAAAAGGTTGAGAATCACTGAATTCGAGATAGCATTGCTTCACAACTAATCAATTTACTTAGAAACACAAAGTAAATTGGATAACATAGACAAATTCAGCATCTAATTTGTACTCAGTAAAGTATCACAGCATCAATGGCTGGCTAATCAGTTTTTGATTTTTTCGAAAACTACAGGTGTAGAGTGGAGACCATTCAGACTAGTTGCATCACTGTCTGGAATGGAGGTGCCAATGCTCAGGACAAAAAAAAACTCCAGAGGGTTGTTAACTCAGCCAGCAACATCACAGGCACTAGACCACTCCACTGAGGACATGTAATAAGAGGTGGTGTCTTAAGAAAGTAGCCTCTATCCTCAAGGTACCACACCATCCAGGCCATGCCCTCTGCTACCATCGGAAAAAGGTAAAGGACCCTGAAGACGAGCACTCAGCTGCACAAAGACAGTTTCTTCCCCTCAGCCATCAGATTTCTAAATGAACAATGAACCACAGACACTACCTTACTTTGTCTTTTTCTTTCTTATGCACTATATTTATTTAGTTTGAAATGTAATAGAAGGAAAATCGAAGCGCTTCCCGTGGAGAGTGGGGAGTGGAGACCCCGTGGGGACCAACTGCCCAGTCCAACTGCCATCAGTTCCATACAGACGTTAAATGGCCTATTAAAGGAGCTGACAGTGGTTTTATTTAAAATCCAGCAACAGAGGGGTCTGCACCCAAGATGGCAATGCCTATGCATGGCATTCGCCATGAGGGGTTGCAGACTACAGGGAAGTGAAGAACTGGTGCAGGCCACCAGAAAATGGGGTGATCACCCCACCCCTCATCAGAGAAAAAAAAGCAGAGGAAATGACCCATGGGATAGTGACCACAGCGGGGACAGTGAAGGGTTCTGTGGCTGAGGAACACTGGTGGCGGGCTATTGGTGCCTCGAGGAGAGGAACCTACGCAAGCTATGGGCTGCTGGAAACTGCAGTCAAGGGACGCACACCAAGCGGCAGCCTGCTGAAAAGTGGCTCAAGACTGGCTGAAGAGGTTCCAGGTATCGGAACTGGGATGCAAGAGGTTGCTGAGGACGCTGAACTGTTCCTAATCGTGTCAGATGTTCGGATCTTGAGCTTGGGATGTTGATGGTTTTGACTCAATTCAGTGCATCTGCAGAGGCTGCTGGAGTGCTGGAGGTGAATCCACAGACACTCGGTGACTCTGGGGAAACTTTCAGTTGCATCACTTTGTTTGAGTATAAGGGGCACTTCAGGCAATTTGTGCTGATGGCGAATCTGTCTGCCTTACAGCATACAAAATACAATTTCATGTACTATGACTGTATTTTTATTACATGACAATAAATTGAATCTTGAGAAATATTTGCACTGTGGTGTTGCTGCAAAACCACAAATTTCATGACATGTTCACGTCAATAAATTCTGATTCTGATGTTTGAGGGTAAATTGTTATCTAGGACACCAAATTTTCTCTTCCAAATAATATTTTAAAGTTTCTTTAAAATAGCAGCTTTACAGCAGCTTTAAACTTCTCTTTCTGATTGTCGCTTAAATGCTAAGAGTGGAACATGAACCTATTGCTTTCTGACTCAGCAGTGAAAACTGTTGATTGGGTCAAGTTGATACAAAATAATTGCTGCTGAAGTTTTATGTGCCTTGGCTAAGCAATGTATCTTAAAGCAAACTTGAGATGTGCACCTCTTCCATTTGAACATAAATGTTTCCACTTTCATTGGCAGGGTCCTTAAAATTATCGAAGATTTAACTTACCAGTTTAGGGGTAATACAGTATGTGAACTACAATGTCTGTTTTGAAACAATTCAAATTAATTTTGTTTTTTGAATATTTAATTTAAAGTTTTATCAATACCTGTAATCATAACAAAATATTAACATCAAATATTAATATCAAATATTAATATCAGATCCTTATACATTATGGTATAACCCCCAAGCCCCACAACCCCCTGCCCCCAACAATAAATCCCCAAGTGAAAGAAAAGAAAGAAACAGGTGAAAAGAAGAAAAAAGCAAGAAAAGGAAGGAAATAAAGAATGAAAAGAAAGGGAGAAAACAGACCTGATTGCCAAGAAGACGCCACCTACTACACAGTTCTAATATTTTACATTTTTAATTCTTCCAAGGAGGTATCAAAGTTCAGGAAAAATATCTATAAATTTAACCTGCAATTTGTAAATATGGGTGCCAAATTTTCAAAAACACATCATATTTATTTCTTAAATTATAAATAATCTTCTCAAGGGGAACACAATTATACATTTCTGCATTCCAATGCTCCATACCTAGAGGAGAGTCTGGTTTACAAGTTAATGCTATACATTTTCTTGCTACTGCTAATGCAATCTTTACAAATTATTTTTTATATATAGTTAATTTCAATTTCAGTCTTATCCCTACAATATTGCCTAATAAAAATAACTTGATTTTCTAGAAATTTAATTCCTGTAACCTGTTCTAAAAAAGTTACCAAATTTATCTAAAAAGGTCTCACTTTAGGGCAGGACCAAGTAGAGTGTAAAAAAGTACCTAACTGCTGGCCACATCTAAAACATTGATCTGATAAATCAATCTATTTAATTTCTGCTGTGTAAGATATAATTAATTTTAAAAATTATAGTTGTTGTCTCCACTGCTCTCCTTCGGTGAAGGCTCTATTTTAGAGCTGAGACCATAGTCAATGTTGAGTTCCTGATTTTTCCAAGGGAAAAATACTGAAATGGTTTTCCATTGCCTTCTTCAGTTACAGTGTCCATACTGGACGGGTAACCCTGGCCATTCATCTACAGATTCATCTGCCCGCCGTTTTTAGTTTTGCAGCCATAAATTCCAATTTGTAAAATCTGCTTGTAAAAACCTCCACTATCTGCAATCACATGAATTAACGTGTCAAGTTGAATTAGATAGCGCTTTTTGTTTCTGTTATGTGTCTCTAACAGAACTGTGGAACACCATATTAATAGAGAAAGAAAAAATTGAACCAAAATCACAGAAGTGGCCAATTTTAAGAGACAGGAGAAAGGTGAGTTAAAATGGAGACTGATATTGAATCTAAAAGGTTGCAATGTGCAAGGACAGAAATTGTGCTGGTGTTCCTCAGGCTTGTCATGGTGCAGAAGATCATAGACAGATTGAACAAAATGGGAGTGGATGGAGAATTACATGACAAAGAACAGGGAGCTCTGAATCATGCCTGTACATTAAATGCTGATACTCTGCAAAGTGATCACCCATCACATATAGGAAACCACATTGTGAACACCAAATGCAGTACACTTGGTTGGAAAAAGTGCAAAAGTGAATCACTGTTTCGAGCACTGGATGTTGGGAAGGGAGGAGGTGAAAGGCTAGGTGTTGCAATTCCATTTATTGATTTTCATTTACAGTTGATAATAATTATTTAACAGGGTAAGATTCAAAATCTTTGTAATTCATAAAATATATGGCATTTGAGTAAAGCCATATGGATGTTATTAAACATATCCTGGAACCTGAATAATTCTAAGATTCAGAAAAATTGCAGCCTTTTCACATTCTGCGCTAGTTTTACTTCAGAATAGTAATGAAATCGTGATCTTGATGAATAACACATGAGCCATCTGATAGATGGGATGGTATATTGAAATCGATACGTGTTTATTATGTCCCATATGGTAAATTGTAAGAACCTTGGCCTTTATTTCCTACTTTAAATGGATTTATTCTCTCAGAGAAAATCATTGAAAATCTAATTTCATGGGCTTACATATTAAAATTAAACTCTCACACAGAATGATCAGGGGTACATTAGGTCAGCTATGTGATTTGGACACAGTTCTTTTATCTGAATTGGCATCCTTCACTTATTTGCTCTCACCAAAAATTATTAAAAATCGATGGTGTTTTGCTATGCTTTGAGAAAGTTTCTTCTTTTTATTCATTCATTGACAGTGTTCGCTAGCAAGAACCTGAACAATGTAATGAAATCAAGAATGAAATTTAAACAATGCGATAATGATGACGTGTGTTGCTGGGCAATCCCAGCCAAGCTTGTACTGGGGTTTTCCTAGACCATGTGACCCATGAGCATGATGCTGATGAAGAGGGGGAGCCTGGTTACGTCCACAGAATGATGCCACCTGTAAATGAACAGCAGATAGCTTGATGCTGACAGGGTAATATTACAGGGTAGTATTTTTATATATAAAAATGAGCTGCTTTATGATTGGTTAATGTAGATCACAAAGGGGTATACAAACCCTTATGTTTGTATGGTCAGGGAGCTCCTTGATCCTCCATGGCAGTGGTTCCCAACCTTTTACTTTCCATTCACAAACCACTTTAAGTATTCCCTATGCCATAAGTGTTCTGTGATTAGTAAGTGATTGCTTAAGGTGGTATATGAGTAGGAGGGAAGGGTGAGAATCACTGCTCTAGATCCAATTATTACTGAAATATTTTGCTTGAGAAAAATTGTCATTGGCCCATTTCCTTTGGTGTTATGAAACTGTGCACATAACGAATCAAATTGGAATGATTAAAACAGTGGTTTTCAAATTTTTTCTTTCCACCCACATACCACCTTAAGCAACCCCTTATTAAACACAGAACACTTATGGCATAGGGAATACTTAAAGTGGTATGTGGGTGGAAAGTAAAAGGTTGGGAACCACTGCTCTATGGGGTGACGGATCTCCCACAGGCCTGCGTACGAAATAAAAGATTTTGAAGGGAAAGAATCTGTTTCAATTTTTTTTATTATACTTTACATTAATACAAAAAGTAGAAGCCATATTTATCTAAATATAGAGGTAATATGAAAAAGGAAAAAGAAAGACATAAGAAAAGCTGTAACATATAAACTAGGAATCATAACAACAAAAAAAGGAAATAATCAAGTAATCATTTATCAGTTAATACAGTGGCTAATTGAAAAAGATTTAAAAAATTAATACTACACTACAAATTCTACCCCCTTCCCTTCTAAAGTTATTAGGTAAATACATAAAATTTCACTACTATTAAAAAAACCAAACCACAAGACAAGATCTAAATGATCTTATAGATAATTTAAAAAATTAATAAAAGGACCCAAACTTAAAAAGTTTAAATCCAATACATTGGAGGAACATCTGATTTTTTTTCCACAGTTAGATGTGCCATCATGTCATATATAACCATTGAGTGTGAGTAGGAGGGACAGCGTGTTTCCATCTCATCGATATTGATTGTCTAGCAATAAGGGAAATGAAAGAAACTGCACAGTTAATTTCAAATCAATTACCTCAGTTGCTCAAAAAAAGAGGATTAAAGGATTAGGCATAAGATTTGAATTAAGAAATAAAGATAAGGTACAAAAGATATCTTCCCAAAATTTGGAAAGAAAGGAACAAGACTAAAACATATGTAATGAAGTACCTTCTTCAATCTTACATCTATTACAATTCAAAAGAAATATTAGGATAAAATTTAGGTAAATGATCTTTAGAAAGGTAGGATCAATGTACTACCTTAAATTGTAGAAGTGAATGACGGTACATAAAGAGGAGGAATTTACCAATGTTAAGATAGAATCCAACGTAGTATCCGAGAATGAGGGCTGAAAATCTTGCTTCCATAATTTTTAAATCTTATTTAGGGAGTTATTCCTAGACTTTAATAGTAAATCACATAAACCTGATATCAACTTTTTTTGACTGTTTAAAAATATAAATCACTCCTATCATATTTATAGCAAAGCCCTGATGAAGTCTCAATAATAATGAATTTTTTAAAATTCCTAATTTGTAAGTATCTAAATAAATTATACTGAGGTAATTTAAATTTAAAAGGTAGTTGTTCAAATGAAGCTAAATTATTATCAATAAATAAATTTTGAAAAGATTGAATTCCCAACTTAAACCATTCATGAAAAGCAGAATCTTGCATGGAAGGTGGAAAAATCGATGAAATCCAAAAAATGTTCTAAATTGGAACCAATTGAAACAAAATTATCAGTTAATTTGGAAGCAGTAAAAGGTAATGGCGCTCCAAGTATTAAAATAAGAGAATATTTTTTTAGTGGAATTAATTTCTAAATTAATCCAATTTGTAGCATTATTGCGAGCTTCCATTTTAGTAAAATTGGATGATTAATGTAAGGGATAGTATAGACAGGAAGGACTAAATGGTGTTACAGAGTTCTGTGTTGTGTATTGGCCTATGTGTTGTGTGGTTTTATGTTAAAAAGTGATCATTTGCCTTAGAGAGCCAAGGTAAAGGTGGACTGCTGAGAGAGTGGGAGACAGACTGAGCATGTGCAGAAAATGATCTAAAAATTTCTGGACTTGGACGATAAACCACCACTGGTGGGGGGGTCTCTCTCTCTCTCTCTCTCTCTCTCTCTCTCTCTCTCAAAAATCTTTTGGCTTCAGTTTACCAAAAAAACAGAATTTTGTTTATGATCTTTGCTTCGGTTGAGATCAAAGTCTTGTGTGTTTTGTGCCTAATTGTTCTGTGGGTTGGTTGGAAGTATTGCTTAGACTTTGATTAATTATGATATATTTAGGCTGGGGAATTTATTAGTTTTACACTGTTATAGAGATTTGCATAGTAACCAATGGGCATTGTTATAAAAGGGGGGATTTTGAATTAAAGTTTGAAGGTAAATTTTTTGTTAATAAAGTAATTGTTCATCTTTACCCCTGTGTGATATGCCTTCTTTGTGGTTGCTGGTTTGATCTTGTAACAATGGTCACAGTTAACATTTAATATTTCACACAAGCATTACACATAGGCACGAACTTGAGCAGATAGAAGAATTAACCTCAAAACTGGCTGATAGCCTGTAGTTGTGGAGAGAAGGAGAGATTGATGCGAGAAATAAGTGAACTCAGAGAGGAACACAAATGAGCCAGAGAGAAACAACAGTGTTATGGAGATCCCGAAGATTGAGAAAGGAGCCTGAGAGAAACAAGCCTTCGTCATCATTCTACCAAGTGCCTACCAAGAAGTGCGAGTTGGAAATTGTCCCCATGGGCCCACTGCAGTGATACCACAGGCTGCCAGACCAAGCCCAAAACAGTACAAACCTTTGTCCCACACCAATCTGGAAAACCTGGTGAAAGGGCTTCCATGGGTAGCATGGATCTCAAAATTCAAGTCCTGTACCAGCCAGCTGATGTGTATTGGGAACATGAAGCGGTTGCAAGCTAAATAGCTAGATGAAGTCAAACTAAGGAAATATTTGAGGAAGCAGGTCTGTGGGGAGCCATGGGAACCAACAAATCAGTTGGAGATTCATTTAACAAACATTGAAGTGACATGTGGGGTGCTTTAAGAAAAAAATTTCCATACAAAGCAAACCTAATCCAGGTCTCAGAGAGAGAGATGAAAGAAGCTGAGGATGTTTATGACTTCATTAATAGAATGCAAGAAGCCTGGTAAACCAACACAGGAGAATCATTTGGTGCAAATGAAGGGTCCAAAACTATGTTCTTCTTTCTATGTTAAGAAAGCAATGCCACAGCTGGTACAGAAGGCCCTTAATAGGGTGGTAGGGCTGGTTCTGACAGCTGGGTGAAACAGAGCACCCATATGGTACATCATTTGAGACTACATAAAGAAGCAGCAAAATCCCACAAGATCCAGAGTGAAGAAGCTACTAATATTGCAGATAACAGAAAAAAAAGAAAAGAAAGCAAATATGATACCTGCACCCCGACAAACCCCAGCTCAAACTCACATCACTCCTGCACCCCAACAAATCCAACAACATCTGTTCTCACCCTGTGGGACCCTACAACAGCATGGGGAGTGCCACCCTTGAATCTCCAACAGACAGGGCGACAGCAGAGTTCTAGAGATGCAGGGGACATGGCCACATCTCTAGAAACTGCCCAAATCGACAGCAAATCTGCGGACTACAGGAAGAGGAGGCACTTCTAAGAGAAGAGGAAGAAACCAACCTCGAGGTTGGGAATGGAACCAAGGGAGCTATGGTTTCCTCCAGAGACTATTACAACTTGATGTCAACAGTTGTGGACTATGGCCTTGCTACTGATCAGTATTACCAGCCATCATTTGGAAAACCCAACAGTGACAGTGTCCCGAGAACCAGAATATCCTAGGAACAGGGGATGACGCGCTTCAAATGTTTTCATTTGTGAGTAAACCGCCATTGACTGAGCCTAGGATTGACATTGAAATAGGAGGAAAGAGGTCCATGTTGATACTGGAGTGATGCATTCCTGCATTGGTGTGGATGTAATGGACATCGAAGCATATTAAGACTAGAGGATTCTCTGGAGTAACACAAATTGTTTCATTTATAGAAAAACCAGAAGTAAAAGTAGGAGACAAGATGGTTGAGGCACAGCTATTATTTGCACCCAACTCTCTGGTGAATTTGCTTGGATGAGACTTGCTGTGTACACTTAATGCATCACATGCATGCACACCAGATGGAGTCATGTGTACATTCCCTTGTGTGGCCTTCTGACTGATAGCTCTGACTACAGCCCAGTTGTGCACTGGGAGAAGCTACCCAAAGCAAATGACCAACAAGATCATGGCACCTGTGGAAAACCACCTGCCCAGCGGTTAAAAAAGGCCAACCAAGAAACAGTGGAAAAGACCTAAATGCACATGACTTTGTACTTCGACCAGTGGGGCAGGAATGAAGCAGGGGAGACTTTGAAGAATGCCTGGATGAGAAAAAAGGCAAGATTACATTGGAAGGGAAGGCATGGGGGTGGCAGTGATGCTCAGGGAACAAACAACGCCCTCCAGAATGAAATGGTCAACACAGCAGCCCGACAT
Source organism: Narcine bancroftii (assembly GCF_036971445.1). Classification (NCBI taxonomy): domain Eukaryota; kingdom Metazoa; phylum Chordata; class Chondrichthyes; order Torpediniformes; family Narcinidae; genus Narcine; species Narcine bancroftii. The sequence goes on along the minus strand of NC_091478.1, from coordinate 86,714,692 downwards.
GTGCTGGTAGGCTGGCATTCAAAGCAAAGGATGTAGGCCCATGATAAAGAAAATGCTAGTGCAACAGTACTTTACTTCAAAAGTTCCATATTGACTTAAAGGACCAAAAAAAAAGGCGAGTGGCTTATTCTGAGCAAGCTCTATGGGGAAGAAAGAAATAAAAATTGAGGCCATGATGGTCCTGACCTCTGAAGAAGAAGTGTGCCTTGAAGATGTACCCAGAAGCCTATGGGCAGCAGGAGGCCACACATAGGCAGGATAAAAATCCACAGGACTGGTAAAAGTTCAACTGAAACCAGGAACGCAAGGTCCAACAGTAAGGCAGTACGCATAATAAAAAAGTAGAGAGGGCATCAGGAAGATAAATCAGGACCTACTAAAAGCAGGTGTAGTCTACCCAACAACCAGTCCTCATAACACTCCAATCCTACCCATTAAGAAGACCAAGAAGAAATTGAGAATTTAAATTTAAGACCTAAGACCTCTGAATGAACAGGTAATCACAGATTATCCTGTGGTCCCAGACCCATCCACTGTCTTGAATAACATCATACTACACTGTGATTGACCTGTGCTCAGCCTTTTTCTCCATCCACTGTATCCAGAATCACATTACTTGTTTGCGCTTACCTACTGAACCCAGCAGTACACCTAAAGCTGGCTGCCTCAAGGTTATGTCGTGTCACCAAGCATATTTAATAGCATGGTAAGGGCATACCTGGCAGATTACTCACCACCAATTGGCAGCGTGCTCATTCAATATGTAGATGATTTATTGGTCTGCAGCTCAGCTCTAACTGCAGTGAAGATAACAAGGTTCTTCTAAAATTGCTGGCCAAGAAAGGTCATAAAATCTGAGGCAAAGCCTCAGATCTGTCAGGAGCAGGTAAAATATCTTGGGCATGTACTGAGGAAAGGGGATAAACAATTCTCCCAAGACTGAATTGAGGTCATCATGACATTGTCAAAATCAAGGATAGTAAAGGAAATGGAGAGTTTTCTGGGAATGGTGGGTTATTGCAGACAGTGGATTTGTAACTATGTGGAAATGGCAAGACCACTCAGAGAATTGTGTTTTGGCAAAATCAACTCCCAGAGACTAAACTGGTCTCACACAGGGAATAGAGCCTTAAAAATGCTGAGCCAGTACTAGGACTCCAAGACTACAGGAAACCTTTCTGTCTGTTTAGCAGGGAGAAGAAGGGATTCACAACTGCCAACCTCATACAGAAGGAAAGCAGAAAGCACAAACCTGTGGCATATTATAGCACATGCATAGACTCAGTTGAGAGAAATTGGCAGCAGCTCCATTGCCAGTTGACAAGGCCACCTCAATAATGGCAGGACATGAAATTACCCCGTATGTATCACACGCAGTGGAAGCACTACTGAGCAGGGGGAGATCATCTCTCACGCACTTCAGGATTGACAATTGCAAGGTGTAAGCAGACTAATGATGATGGAGAAGAGTGTCAGGCAATTGTGGAGCAAGATTCTCGAGCCAGGGATGACTTGCATAGAGATCTGCTGCAACATCCAGACAGAGTGTTGTTCATGGACAGATCATCCTTTTACACACCTTCATCAAAACCCAAGGTGGAAACTTCACCCCTCAACCCTGGTGGCAGGGTCCCAATGCTATTGAACAGTGTAAGAACATCCTTGGCAGAGCAATGTAATATAGTATGGAAAATGTATCTTCATGCAACAATACATATAGAGGAAAACCCGGTGCCCAAGTTGTCACGGAAGAAGAGGGAATTGGCTCAATTCCACAACATGGAATTCCACCACATTGACTATAATCTGGCAAAGCAGGATGAACTTTGCATTGCACTGAACTTGACAGGTGATGCATATATCACACTCATTCCAGACTCAGGGGATATCATGACAAATGTCATCAGTGCCCTGGAGAAAATTTGAGATGTGTTTGGCCCATCTAAAAGTGCAGGAAAATCATTCTCAGGCTGGGGAGCTATGCTGGTGCAAATCCTAATCCCCATTATTATAGTCTTGGGCATGGTGGTTTGTGGATGCACCATAGTGCTAACGTGTACAAGAGCCATTTTGGCCTGTTGGCTAGGTCAATGCTAGGAGGAGGGGGTATAATTATTCAGCGAAGCCCACCTGTACAATTATATGGATAAGGGGAAGAAGATGACACGTGTCTTTGGGAATATAGCCGACCCAATTCCACTAGATCCCATCTTTTTAAATGTTAAGGGAGAATTGTGTGAGACTGTAAAGGTTTCAAAGGGAGGAATGTGGACGTAAGATCCCTGAACAATGTAATATAATCAAGAATGAAAATTTGAATGATGTAATAATGATATGAGATTGGTTGCAGGCAATAGGCCAAGCCTGAAGAATGAAGTAAGTTGAACAATGGGATGATGATGTTGAAAGAAATGGATTGATATTTTCATAGTCTCTGGAATCTGATCCATACATCTTTCTTTCTGTTTAACACCATAATCTTCAGGATAATGCTTAATATAAGTTTGATTTTACTGCTTCCTATTAATATTTTATAACCATCACTTGATAAAAAAAACTGCATTTTTTATTATGTTTGTCTCACAATAATTTGCCCATCTTTCAATACTGATATTTAAGTCCTTGAATTGTTGCTTATATGCATTACCCTTTCATTAGGCTTTCTCAGGTGCATTCTCCGCTAAGAATGCGCCGGAAGGAAAAGCGGCCCTTTAAATTGCAGTTCAGGTGGCAGCATTGAAAGCGCAGTGCTGGCCACTTGAAAGGACAGCTGCGCTGAGATGTGCCTCTGAGCGCATTCCTGCTCCTGTCCCTTGGGCTGTCAATTCAGGATGGCTGGCTGTCAGCTGCCCCACTCTCGCCCCACTCACAAATTCAGTCCCCACACTGTGGGATGGCCGGCCCGGGCTGTCCCCACACTGTGGGGCTGCTGGTGAAGGACATCCCCACACTCATCCCGCTGCACCGCTCTCTCCCCACTCACGGGACTGGAGTGGCCAGCGGGGGAGGAGGCTGGAGCACCAGCAAGGGAGAAGGAGGCTGGAGTGGCTGGCGGGTGAGTACGGGGGCTGGAGTGGCCGATGGGAGAGGAGCACCGATGGGTGAGTATGGGGGCTGGAGCGGCTGGCGGTGGAGGAGGAGGCTGGAGTGGCTGGCGGGAGAGGAGGAGGCTGGAGTGGCCAATGGGTGAGAATGGGGGATGGAGCACTGGCGGGTGAGTATGGGGACTGTAGCAGTAGTGGCCGACGGGTGAGTACGGGGACTGGAGCACCGGCAGGGTGGGGGGGTACAGGGGCTGGAGTGGCCGGTAGGGTAGGAGGCTGGAGCACCGGCGGGTGAGTATGGGAGCTTGAGCGGCCGGCGGGTGAGTACGGAGGCTGGTGCGGCTGGTGGGGGAGAAGGAGGCGCTCGAGTTAGGTACCGGCATTGCTTCTGCCAGCCCCCTTCTCCCCTGACGGTCACTCCAGCCCCCTTCTCCCCACTCCCGAAATCAGTCCCGACAGTGTGGGGACAGCCCGCGCCAGTTGCCCGACAGTGTGGGGACTGATTTCGTGAGTGGGGAGAGAGCGGGGCAGTGGAATCAGTGTGGGGACGTCCCCGTGCTGACAGACCGCGCCGGCCACCCGACAGTGTGGGGACTGGGAGAGGAGCTGTCAGGCGCTGGCCAGCTGACTGTCATCCGCCGCTTTTAGGCGGCTGCATTCAGATGGCTGGGGAAGCCACTGTGCTGTGGGGATTATCCCTCTCGGAGGAGGGTTTCCAAACTCACCTTGCAGGCTCATCCTGCACATTCACGTGGCCTTTTCACAGCCGCATTTTGCCAAAATATGCGGCTTTACAAGCGGGTCAGTTGGCCACCTGAAAGTGCCTACTAAGAGCTTCTATTTAGATTGAAGACAAAGGGTTTGGACTCAAGTGACAGGGCATGCCAAAGAATAAATCATAGTATAGCATTCCATGCATATTTCAAGACTCAATCTTATCCAATGAAAGTTTATTACATGTAGATACACTGCATAATCCTAGGAATACTTAGCCATCTCAACAGAGACAGATTTATTAATTCAGTAATAGAGCATTTTGCTGGAATGAAAACAATATAAATCAAAGCAAATGTAAAACAAAAACACCAAACCTAAACTTTTTGCCACTTTCATAAAAGCAAAATGCTACTGTCAGATTTTATTACAGTAGGGGCCACTGAAATGCACTGACCTTTTGCCTGAAGGATGACAAAGTTAGAAAAAACCTGAGATCAAAGATTCCACAACCATAAGTTTGCAGTAGCTATTACTAATATGCTTACTTTCATTTATATTGTTCAAGATTTATCCATATAATGAATAGTTTACAATTATTCTAACGTATAATCTTATTCGGTTTGGAAAATGATATTTCAGGAGTCTCATTTTATACTTTAGAAAAAAAGATGAGAAAATACACCTAACAATGATGCATCTGGCTCTTTTGAATATCTGCTCTTAAGCAAATAATCTGGCAGCATAATTGAGGAATTATATCCAAATAGTTACTGAGCTAAAATTGGAACATTTTAATACAAATAAATACAATTCTCTTCAAAGATATAGTTAGTTGGATTGGAAATGTCAGTACCCATTTTCATTTATGGCTCATGGAAATACCTCTTCATAATTTTCTATAGATACAATGCAGTTAGCAAATTTTTTTCTATTAAGGTACTCATTCTTTGATAAGAATTCTTTAAAAAATGCAATAAATGATTGTCATATCAAGCAGGTTAAATATGGTGAACTGTTTATTTATTTCTAAATCATTAATTCTAGACTCTTCATGATTCATGGACCAAAGCTTACAAATTATCACAAGATTTCTGCAAATTGCGAAGGTGAGGCATTTATATATTCATACTAACTAAATGTGTACAACTCTGATATAAAATATTCAATCCAATAAATTGTAACTATCTTACCAAGCGTTGGTGTTAATTGCTGGGAGAGATTGGATAGGCTTGGCTCATTTTCCCCAGAGAAAAGGAGACTGAGAGGTGATTTGATGAGAGGCATAAATAGGGTAGATAGTCATGGTACTGGTATCAAAATCAAAATGGCACAGGGTGCAGGTTTAAAGGGGATCTGAGGGGAATTTGTTTTACTAAGAGTAATTAATATCTGGAATACACCACCAGAGGAGATGATGGAATGACATACAATTTCATCAGTCAAATAGATCTACAGCAGATGCCAGCTCCCTGACTCTCCATTCTGCCCTAGAGCACATGGACACCAAGGGCACCAATGATAGACTATGTTCATAGACTACAATGCTGCCTTCAATACCATAGTCCCTAGTATCCTCATTGTGAGACCTTGGGGTCTAGTCCTCTCCAACCCCTTCTGTGGCTGGCTCATTGACTTCCTGTCCAACAGATCACAATCAGTGAAGATGGGTAACAACATCGCCACAATCACACTCAACACCACTGTACTCTCTCTACATCCACAACTGTACAATTAAATAGTGTTCCAACTACATCTTCAAATGGGTTGGCTATCAAATAACTATGAGCTGGAATACAGGAAAGAGATTGAAAATCTAGTGGCATGGTCCCAAGATAACAAACTTTTCTTCAATGACAGGGAGATGAAGTAAATGATCATTCACCAGTAGAGGGGCAGAGTCCACTCTCCTGAGAATGTTAATGTTGCTGAAGTTGAAAGAGTATATAGCTTCAGGTTCTGAGCAATAAATATTGCCTGTGACCTAATCTGGGACAAACACATCAATGTGATGGCTAAGATAGCGCACCTACATCTCTACTTTCTCAGAAGACTAAGGAAGTTTGTTATGTCCCCCTTGTCCTTCAACAACTTCTACAGGTGCATCATTGAAACCATATTCGCTGGAGGCATCACAACATGGTATAGGAGTTGATTGTTCAAGGTCAGAATAAGCTACAGACATTTATGAATGCAGCTCAGAATATAATGCAAACCCCCTCGCCTGCATAGACTCCATCTCCCCCCACTGCCTAGAAAAGCAGCCAATATTCTGAAGGCCCCATCACACCCTGGACACGTCCCTCATAAGGCTTCCCTGAAGCCATCAGGATCCTGAATTAACCCCACAACAGTATTATGGTCCTCTTGCTTCATGCTAATTCAACTTCCTTTACATTGTAATCCTATACTCTGCAACCTGTTACATGGCTGTATGACTGTTAGAGATAACCTATTAGTCTTTTTACAGAAGAGCCCTTCTTACTGTACTTTGTGCCAAATAAATTTAAACTGCAAACTGGAGCAGGTCCATGGAAAATGAATAGAATATTTAATTGACAAGTGATTTGCAAGTGTGTTCCTGAATTATATAAATGAGAAGAGCCTACTAAATATGATTCCTAACCTGTGCTGAAATAGTTATTCTCAACTAAGGAGAGTCAGAAGTGTCTCCAGAATTAGAGGAGGAAGATTGGTTAGATAGCTCCATTTCATGGTAATGAATTGTACAATTATCACTGATTAAAACAAAACTTGAAAATGCTACCTACAATAGATCATAAATTCTTTAACTTTTTTCTACCATAAGGCAGACAGAGTTGCTACTTGTCCAGCGCCCCTCACAGAAGCATACAGCAATCCCCCCCCCTTGACTTTTCAATGCTGTGTAACATACATAATCTTTCTGTCTTGAGACAATATTGTTTGAAGGATTTAGAATTTATAAAGCTACCAAAATTAAGGCTTAAATCAAAAGTTACATTGTTTCTCTGATTACCGTTCATAATCATTTCAAGCATGAATTTTTAATATTATTTTATGTTTAATATTGTGTAATGTAATCATGATTTTGTGACTTGACAAAGAACAGAAGAGTTATAATGGACAATGAAACTGGGGGGCCCCTAAAGTCATTGAGAGTGCCATGTGTTGCCCTGTGATATTCCCCTGCTGAGCTTGTCAGACAGGAAGCCAGTACCATTGGTAAACTGATCAGATTTCAAGAACAAAAGGGCACCTCTACAATTTTGTAGACATTTCCAGGAGAAGAAAATTGAAAGAAGTGAAAGATTAATGTATTATTAAACCAATTGCCACGTAATGTGATTTACTGGTTTGAAGACTCATGACAAATCATAAAGCAGATTATATATATTCAAGGAAGCTTATTCTCGAGGCTATCCATGCAATCCATGTACTTGTGCAAGTACTATTAGACATTTGGAAGAAAAATGATGGATAATGATAGCTTAGCTTAAAACAACAAAATGTAATATGATTCCAGTAACACATTAAAAATACAATTGCCATTATATGATTTATAATTTTTCTGCTGCTCTAACAGTTCCTATTAATGGAACTGGTTTCCTTCAGATTTAAGTACTTTGGTTGCACACAACGTATGGCCTGCATACCATGGCTTTTGTTCATTTACATTACAGCTTGACACTGCTCTGCTTGCATGCAAATCATTTGCAAATAAAATATTTTTTAAAATGCCTTTCCATTCTCTGCCTTTGGCAGTCGCCTAGATATCTAACTAGATGCAGGGCAATGGAGATGAATGAAACATCAATTATTATAGCAGAGGAGTGAGCCATTCTAGAACTTTAAGGAATATTTAGCTTCTAGGTCTGTGAGATCCATTGAATAATTTGATCTCTTATATCTAAAATGTAGAAAGGAATTGTCACATTCCTTTGCACTGCTTATTTAAAGGAATCAAACAAAGGCTGAGAACTTTAATTCCATACAAGTTGGAATATTTTTTACACCATCGGGCAGCACAGTTGGAGTAACGGTTAGTACAATGCTATTACAGCGCCAGCAATCGGGATCTGGGTTCGAATCCTGCGTCGTCTGTAAGTAGTATGCATGTTCTCCCCATGTCCGTGTGGGTTTTTTTCCGGGAGTTCCAGTTTCCTCCCACTGTTCAAATCATTCTGGGGGTTGTAGGTCAATTGGCTGAATTGGGCGGCATGGAGTTATGGGCTGAAAGGACCTGTTACCCTGCTGTATGCCTAAATTAAAATTTAAAAATAATTTAATTTGATTTGAAGTGACCTATTAACCACAAAATATAGTGAGCACCTTCATAATCACATCACTCACATAATTATTGTCATCTGCACAAAAACAATGATGCCTGCCTTCCTGATAGATTGAACACCTTCGATGCACAGTTTGATGAGAAGATTGATGTCACACCAAGGAAAGCTTTGCCTCCCTCTGAAGAACAGAAACTCTGCATAGCAGTGGCTGAGATGAGGAGGATCCTTTCAAGTGTGAACCCATGAAAAGCAGCATGACCAGTCAACATACATATTTGGGTGCTGAAGGACTGTGCAGCCCAGCTGACAAATGTCATAATGGACATCTTCAACTTCTCACTGCAGCAGGCTACTCTCCCCACAGTATTCAAAGCAGCCACCATTATCCCAGTGCCCAGGAGAGAGATGGTAACTGGCCTAAATGACTATGGTGCAGTGGCATTAAGTGCTTTAAGTGACTTGTAATGGAACGTATCAAATTGCATCTTCCAGTGTTATTGTTCCTGTTCCAATTTCCAAACCGGTCCATGGATGATGTTATAGCCTTGACCCTCCATTCCATCCTAACCCACTTAGAGAATGATGCCTCATGCACCAGGTTGTTGTCCATTGATTTCAGCTCAGTGTTCAACACATTTATACCTCAAAGGCTAGTGGATAAACTGTCCTCATTGAGACTCAACAGCCCTTGCTGCAACTGGTTTCAGGACTTCTTGACTGAAAGATTACAGTCTGTCTAGGGTGGTATGAAAATCTCAAGTTCTAAATGCGTGCATACCTCAGGGCTATGTGTTCAGCCTGCTACTGTTCACTCTACTGACCCACGATTGTGCTGCAGGATTCAGTTTAAACAAAATCATCAAGCATGCAGATGATACAACAGTAGTTGGCCTTACTGGCCTTATCTCTGTTTGCTAACAGAGAGGAGGTTGGGCAGCTTGTAAACAACAACAACATGGTCACGATCATTGTGGACTTCAAGAGGACAAAGGTCGACCGGAAGTCAAAACAGAGGACCATCAAAACTGCCGAGTCTCACTTTCCTTTATTGATGAGCATCGCTTAAATAGGGCTCAAAGAATTTTAGACTCCTTGCATCCAGCACACAGTATCTTTGACCCACTACCAGATGATATTAAATTTGAATATGAACTTGAACTTGAATACCGTGAAAAGCCTAACAAAGAGTCACTGTGCTCCATCACTATTAACAAAATTAAACAAAAAGAAAGGAAGGAAAAGAAACAAAAGTCCCTTTAGAGACAATGAGTGTTCAAAGATCATGCTACATCTTCTCATGTAGCCATCTCGTATAATCCTTGCTGATCTACATACCTCCTTGACCCTCGTCCCAATTCCCAGAAGCCATTGGAAGAGCTGTTGGAGCCTGCGCTCTGACAGAAGACCTTTATTCACCAAATGCACACCTTATTCAGACTTGCTTACTACCAATCAAAGCACCTAGTATTTGAACATGTGTGTGTGTGTAAGATGAGCCAATTATGTATAAGATAAACCTTTCCTATCCATACATGCATGCAAATGTTTCTTAAATGTTCAATAGTCAGTGCCTTAACCATCTCCTCTAGCTGCTTGTTCCATATACCCACCAGTCTCTGACCAAAAAAAGTTCCTATTAAATCTCTGTCCCTTCAGCTTAAACCTATGACCTCTGGTTCTCAATTCCCATACTCTGAGCAAAAAAACTCCATGTGTTCACCTCATCTATTCCTCTAATCATTTTGTGCACCTCGATGAGATCACCCCTCATCCTCCTACACTCCTCAACTAATCAACCTCTCCCTACAGCTCATTTCCACAGGTCTTGGCAACATCCTCATAATTTTTTTTTAGACATACAGCATAGTAACACACCCTCCCGGCCCATGAGCCTCTGTGATCCAAATTACCTAATTAACCTACAACCCTCATAGGTTCTGAAGGTGGGAGGAAACTAGAGCATCCAGAGGAAACCCACACAGTCATGGTGAGAATGTACAAACTCCTTACTCACAAGGTTTGAACCTGGGTCGCTGGTGCAGTGATAGAGGTGCGCTAAGCACTACATTAACCGTGCCACCTCTCTGCACCCTCTCCAGCTTGACATCTTTCCTGTAGCACGGTGACCAAAAGTGTCTTTATCTTCATTTTTAGTCTGAATCCTACAGGAAAAATGCAGGTTAATTGGGTATAAATTGGATGGCATGGACTAGTGGGCCAAAATGGCCTGTTACCGTGCTGTATGTCTAAATTTTTAAAAAATGTTTGGAAGTAACTTAGTTGAGTCCATAAGAGGATTGAGCTATGAGGAAAAAATATTTGATTTTTCTCTTGGAAAAGATGAAGACAAGGGATGACTTTATAAAGTCCTTTAAAATGTTGAGATTGTTATGCTACATGTGAGCAATGAGATTTAGATTTTCCACATCCAGATATTTTGCCAACAAAGCTGAGAAACTGTTGCGTCTTAGGAGTTTTTTTAAGCTCCAGTAAGGAATATTCCCCAGTGAAGTTGCTGGCAGAAACCTAACCAAACTAGTTCATAGCAAATTAAACTGCAGAAGGAAGCCTTAAAAAAACTGCTGTGACTAATTCTAGCTCTGAGTTCACAACCCTGTGGAGAATGTTCATCCACATGTGTTTTAAATGTAACGAACATGTCTGTCTCTATCAGCTCTTCACGCTCTGAATTCCAGAACTGCAATACTGGTACTTTTAGGGAAGAAAAGAAGATGCACCTCTCCCCCTTCCCCACCACCCCAGAATCTTTCTATCCTTCCCTGTCATTGACTAATCTGCTAAAGGACATAATGTCCTTCATATTCACATTGCCCAGGAGTTGTACAATTTTTTTTTCAGAAAGCAAATAACAATTTAAGAACAGAGAAAATAGAAGTGGACCTTTCAGCACTCAGTCCCTTTTGCATTTTCCGCCATTCAATAAGAAAGGTTGATCTCTTACATTAGGCTCCAATTCCTTCCCTTAATATCTCAAAATTCAATTATAAAATTAGTTAAAATAATGCCACAATTTCATTGATGCTTATTGATATCAGGATAATTAGGAATCCTTTCTGAACAATATTTACTCACATTAGTTAGAAAACAGATTGCAAAAAGGTTGAATTAATAGTATCTGGCAATGTATAATTTTTTTTCATATTTATTTCTTATTTTCTCAAGATATTCAGGCTATTGATCAATCCCATCATTCTTATTCATGCTCACTTATTTTCCTGTAACCTATTCTCTCTCAAGTTCAATGTTCAATTTTTTTTTGTCAGAGAACTTACATGACATCACATACAACCCTGGGATTTTTTTCTCTGTGGGTGTTGTGAGTGAGGACACTGGTTTGGAAGGTCTCAAAGGCAAGGACTCTGAACACAGTTTTGATGTCGGGAAGGATTTTATTTACAGAAGGCAAGTGTTGGAAAATGGTAACTGATGCAGAGCACACACACATGAACATACAATGAATTGGTACATACAATGATCAGGGAAAAATCACTACATTGCCCCACTACCCCTCGACTCAGTGCAGGCACGACTCTATGCTACAAGTGACACTAATTAAACACCCCAACGCTATTAATAGTGGACATCTTACCAACGGTTTCTCCAGCACCCTTCCACATTTCTAGGCCTGGAGCGAAACAGGGTGGTCCCAAGCTGGCAAAGAGAGAGAACAAAGAGTACATGGCACCTTTATAGTGCTGGAGGGACAAGCCACATCATCTACCGGGGGCCAATAGCTCAGTGGCAGGAATATTAATATAATTACAACAGCCAATTGCCCAAAACCAAGTACAGGCACGCTGGAGAGTGCAGTCCAGGTAATTTACATGGACACAACAGCAAGATGTGCACTAATGGGTGGGGCAGAACCAAGCCTTGATTGACAGCTGGTGTGCTCTCCAAATAGGTAGGGGGCAGTGCTGTCACATGACAGCCACAACCCTTCCCAATACAGATAGAATTTCTGTATTGGTCCAGATAGAATTTCTAATTACTGGCAAATGTAAATTGTACTCAAGAAATAAGAAACGGATACAAAAGAAAGAAAAGTAAACTAGCAAAAGAAATGTAATTTTTAATTTTAATTTACATATCCAGAACAATGACAGGTCTGTGCCGTCTAATAACACTCAATTGACCTACAACCCTAGAGGAAACCCACGCAGAAACGGGGAGAATGCAATGCAAGATTCGAATCCCAGTCGCTGGCGCAGTAATAGCGTTGTGCTAACTGCTACACTAACCGTGATGCCCAATGTAAGCAAACTGATTTATAAATACGGAAAATAAATATTCAGTAATAAATAAAGAAGAGTAAGAGTCCTTAAATGAGTCTCTGAATGAGACTTAATTAAAAGCACCCATTTATTTCCTTTTATTGCTCACCAACTTTACCAAGGACATAGTAGCCATTTAACCAACAAACCTTCACATCTATGGAAGTAGGGAGGAAATTAGAGCACCAAGGTAATCACAGGGACAATGTAAAAATTCCACATTGTAAGTCTGGATCCAAACCCAGGTCCCCAGAATTGTGAGACATCATTGCTAACTGCACCACCACTGTACATACTGTAAGAGGACATGGGTGATGAGGTGAAGTCATTACAACTGATATTTTACCCTGTGTGGTCTCTATACATTGTATATACATCAAAGTAGTCACTCTGGAAGCCAAAGGAGATGGAAATGGAAATGACATGTCTGCTACTGTGTTGTTTCCTCTTATCCCGTGTTAGAGACAATGACATTCTGAAAATGGAATTTCCCATTGATTTGTGATATTTTATACAAATTCCTTTCACCCAGATCACAGGAAGGAGTGTATTTGAAGAGCTCTTGGTTCATTGTAAAGTCCTTTAGGATATTTTACATTGTGAAGTCTTAGGAATGCTTCTGATATGAACCAGTGATTTCCTGAGTTTCTAACATAAAAGATATTATTTTCGTGATATTCATGAGAATCACTGTTCATACCCACTATTCCCTTCCACAAATTGATTATGGTTTAAAGGAACTGATGCAACCTCCCTTCTCATCTCTCCTTCATTGTCAGTTGGCAATATAATTGCAGAAGAAAAAGAAGGTGTGATAGTACTGATCTATCACCAATGTATATAGTGTTTCTAGTTACAGTATCTAGACTGTGCTTACAGCGATTGGCTGAGAGCTAAGCCATGCCTACTGTCTGGGCCTTAAAGGGTTGTGTCCCTAGCCAGGTCGGATCGTTCCGGACTGGTCGGACACCTGTGAAGAGCTCCTGTCTTTTGCTAATAAAAACCTTGGTTTGGATCAACAAGTCTTTGATTCTTTCGACGAGCTCTACAGAAGGAAAGCAATTCCAAAAGTAGAGATACTATGTATATTTCATTTATTCTTTTCAGATACGCAAACTTAGTCTTTTCATGTTTTTGAGAAACAAATAAAAATGAATATCACAAACAAGGAAGCCAAATGTTTGCTCCTGTATTCCTTTGGTGATAGGCCTTCATATACGAAAAGCCATTTCAACCCAGCAAGCAGCAGGGGATTAAAAGTTGGAAGGATGTTGTTTCTGGAAAGGAATCATGCTTAATTATCCACACTCCAACACATTCACAGACTGAACACTCCCTGCTGAGAATAACCCAGAACACCAGAATAATCATGACTTACAAAGGAATATAGGATAATAGAAACAGGTGTATAACACTTGATTCCTTACTTATTTCACCATTCAGGTTATACTAAACTACATTCAGATTGTACTAAAATACAGCTGATGTTTTTGTACTGGCATCAGGGTGGATCAGCACACTTCTGACTCCTCTATCTCCGTATTCTGACCTGAGCAGAAGGATCAGATACACAAACTCACCCAGTGAAATCACGATGGATACCACTTCTCTCTCTCTTGCTTATCCTTATAGACTAAAACTCCCCAGCTGTCTTGGAGAATTTCAAAATCTATTAGCTTCTGGATGAAGAAAATTCTTCTCATTGCAGTGTTGAATGGCAGACCATTTATTCGAGACAGAGGTCCAACCAGGAGACACATTACTCTGGCACTGAATCTGTCATGCTCCATATTAATTTTGTATATTTAAATTAGAGCGTCAGTCAGTTCTTAAACCATGTCCACTAATTCCACCTTCATCGACCAATATTTCCCTTAATCTTTCACACTTCAGGGAATACAAACCTAGTTTGTTTTCTTTGGGAGTGTTCTAAGGTTTTATATAGCTCAAAATTCAAGTTTATTGTCAGAATACATACATGACATCACATACAACCCAGAGATTCTTTTACCTGTGGGCCAGGCATAAATTCTACTTATTCTTGTTGTTAACTGCACTCAAGAAAAATAAACAATTACAAAACAAAAAAAGAAATGTAAACAAACTGAAGAATGACACAAGATGGTGCCCCATTTCCTCCCTCGAGGCTCTAGGCTATCTGACCAATCCACTGTCTTTCCATGGTCTGCCAGCAGGCTGGTCAGGGTGCCAAATCCAGCATTATCATCTGTTCACCCATTCTACCTCTTCTACCCCTCATGACTTTCTTGTTAGCCCTGTTCGCAATACAGCACAACAGGAGATGCACACACAACAGGAGACACACATACAGGCCAATCAGTACCATACAAAATAGCATGACCATGCTTGTGTCCAGTCAAAAATCTTTGGACCCTGCTCGCTGCTCCAATTGTGATGGAGAGAACAGGTTCAAAGGGTTCAAAAAGTAACAAGCCCTGGACATGTGCATGGAGGGGATTTACTTGCATGCAGGGGATTTTGCAACAGGGAACACACTCACATATACATATAAAGCAGTAACAACCAACTCATCACATCAAGATGCTAGTTAATGAATGATAATCGCAAACTCCCAATTATGATGCGAGTATTACACAGTTGTTGTACCACAACAATACCAGCCACCCCCTCCACAATAACCAAGCACGGAAAACTGATTAACACAGGAACAATAATCTAGTTACAATTTAGCACAGGTGAAATGCAGTGGTTTCTCCCATGTCTATGCCACAATAGCCCCCCCACCCTGTATCAGCATAGACGTCATAAATGGTTCTCCAGCATCTCCCATGGCTTGCAACCTGGAATGGAGTTCACGGATTATCTAGAGCAGCGGTTTTCAAACTGCCCCCCAAACTCACATACTACCTTAAGTATTCCCTATGCCATCAGTGCTCTGTGATTAGTAAAGGATGCTTAAGGTAATATGTGAGTGGAAAGAAAAAGTTTGAAAACCACTGTTTTAATCGTACCTCATTAACTTGTTATGTGCACGTTTCATAACTCCAAAGGAGTTAGGGTTAGGGTTAGGGTTAGGGTTAGCCATTGACAATTTTTCTCAAGCAAAATATTTCAGTAACAATTGTATCTTGAGCAGGAATTCTCAACCTTCCACCCTCACATACTGCCTTAAGCAATCCCTTACCAATCACACTCACTTGACTGTTTTGCAGAAGATGGCTTTTCATAGGTCATACCAGCATTTTGAGTAGTGTTCTGGATCTCTGGATTTGAATGGCTGGGATCTGGCTCTCATCATGTCTCTGATTTCATTGTTCATCCAGAGCTTCTGGTTGGGGAAAACCCTGAATAATTTGCTGGGTCTGTAATGACCCTGGTGTAATCATTCAGATCCTCAGCTGACTTCTTGAATACCACGCTCAACTGACTTGAGACAGTCCTATAGCCTTTCTTCAGCCTCCTGCGACAGCTGTCCTGATCTCTGGAGCCTCTCTTCTTAGGCTCTGTCTCTCTAAAAAATAAAGGCCAGTAGTCCTTTAATCATGTTTAGATATTTTTTGCTGAACTTCTGTCCTGATTTCTCTGAACTCCTCTGCTTGAAGGATTATACATAGGTGTTCATTCTATCTTTATAGGTGCTGTGGATAAACTTTGAAACTCTGAAATCCATTTGCCACAAATTTGACCATTTGCTCAGTCTCTTGTCATTTTATGCTCTATTTATACTGATCACATTGGCAGCTGCAACTGTGCCCTTGGCAAACCAGTATATCTGATCTGTCCTGTCATTTCCATTGTTTACCAATATGATGAATAGTTGCAGAGCTTAACACAGAAGAGCATCATTACCAATATCCTGCCATTATTAAAGTCTGGTCCTTAACCCTAGGGGTGTTTTGCAAATTTCCCAGCTCGATCAAAATTTGTTTTTAATTTCATGAACTTCAAATGTTCCAAATGGTCATTTAGAACAGCACCTCAAAGTTCACATAAATATCATGGAAATATTCCTTTTGATACCTCTTTAAAAATTCAATTTGGTCTGAGAAGCTATTACAATTTATGCTGTTTCTCTTTTGAAAAAATTCTTCACTTAAATATAAATGTTGATCGTCTTATACCACAGATGCAATGCTATCTAATGTATAATTGCCAGCTTTCACTCTCTCAACCTTCCTTAAGTAATACCATTTTCCAATCCACAGGAATAAACAGTTTAGTTTGATAGATTTTTGTGAAAATCTAGTTTGGGTGTCAGCAGTCATCTTATTTGCTTCTTTTAAAATATTCCTCAAAAGCATTTACAATTTTCTATTATATTAATGTTTTATTATCTATGGGAAAATAATTCAAGACTTCCTCATTTACAATCCTTTCTTGATGTTTGCACAATATAATTTGCTGTTGATGTTTAATGAAATAGTTACTAAATGAGTACAGAAATGAAAATAAATATGTGGTCCCATTTCCAAACAAATTCTTTCTTCTGATATAATTCTCATAACATGCAGCATGTATGTTTTTTCAACTTATTAAATCTTCCGTACAATTATACTCCCTGCTGTCCCATTACAAAAGAAGGTGCTATTAATTTAATTACAAAATCTTCTTAGCAAGGGAACTTTTGTTTGTATAACTGAACACCCACCTGTTTCTATAATTTTTAATTTTTTTTGCATAACTATATCTTCTTCTGACTTTCTTTTGACTATATAATTTATTTAAGAGAAGAACTCTTCTTCTGTTAACACTGAAAGCTCAATACAATGGAAGAGGAACTTTGTACAGTATTTACTTCTACTGCCAGTGACAAGCTTGTGCTTAGCAGGCAAAGGAGTAAACATAATGTCACTCGTGTTGTCAGACAGGGTGCAACAGAGCTGGTATTATTCTGTGTGTATTATAGCAGTCATACCTCACCCTCCAGCATGTTGTATACTCATAACCAAAGCTAAACATGTTCAGATATTTGATCATTATGCATTAGGCCATATTATTGATTTCAGTAGGCAATGTAGCATCTTTTTCACTGGCCTTATCTACTCTCAGCCTCAGCAAATGGAGAGGTCATCAGTCCCCAACAAAAATCACTATCACCAAGAATTGAAGAATGTGTATCTGGCAGGAAGAACCATCAAGCTCAAATAAAATATTAGCAGGTGATTCATAATGTTATTCATCTGATCCTATTAGGAGTCAGACAGCCCCTCCCTGATCCAACCTTTCTGTGAGAACAAGTTTCAGTGCTCATTGCAATTCATTTATTTTTCTGTTTAAGTTTGACAAATCCTCAGAAGAGCTAGGTTTACTTCTTTCCGTGGTGACCACCTGCATTAACATATATTTTTTTTTCATTTTATGTTTAAATACTTATATTTATTAATACTTCCTTAACATATGGCTTAAACAACCACTTCATCAGCATATAATGCCACAGAATTACAATACAAAAGCTGGTGCATGACATTATACACCTGCTTATTGTTATATCTGCATCCTATATCAAAACCCTTAGGGTGTGTGCATTTAGAGAACAAGCTAAATATTTTGGAATTTTAGTCATGCCTTAATATGAGGAAATCTGTAGAAACAAGAGACCAGGGAACAAGGAAAAAGGAATATTGGGTGTGGACAACTGCCTTGGGCAGCTGCCTTTAAAACAACATTTGTTAAAAATTTGAATAAAGAGATACCTATCCTCAAAAATCCATGAAGAATCCAGCAGCAGAAGTTGAACATTTCTGCATAATTATACCATGTTGTCCCATAATGAATGCTACAATTGCCTACCACAAACTAATAGTCAAATCCTTAAAGGAACATTAACATTGTTGACAAGACCATTAACCATACAATCAATTCCCAGGTCCTTTCTTAAAATACAATACAAATAATCAACTTTGGTATTGACAATTAAAGCAATTGGTTTTCTCTGCCTGAATGATTAATTTATCTGCAAATGAAATCATTCTTGACAATGCATTTGTTCAAAAGGTTATGTGCTTTTCCAGCAGCCCTTGCTGTTCTCTGCACAGTTGGAACCTTTAACAAAGGGATTTCATTATATACCATTTGATATAGCTCAAAATATAGTCTAAGTACTTGGAACTCAAATGCAGCCTATTTCTGTGACATGTTAAAGATTAAATTTAATTTGCATTTTCCCATTTTACTCTTCAAAGCTTGTTTGTTGAGACCAATAAAAAGTTGCTGATATTTTGAATGATACTTAGGAAGGAAACTAAATTCAGCTCTGGAGGATTGAACTTCAAAACAGGAAAGCGAAACAAAACACAATGAATGATAGAAATCTGAAAGAAAGCAACACAATGCTGGTAAAATGCAAAATGTTAGGAAACATTTGTGGGAACAGAAGAGACATCTAATATTTTATGTCAGTGTTATTTTGTCAGTGCTGTGTCATGAACTTTTTTCTTTGGCTTGGCTTCGCGGACGAAGATTTATGGAGGGGGTAAAAAGTCCACGTCAGCTGCAGGCTCGTTTGTGGCTGACAAGTCCGATGCGGGACAGGCAGACACGATTGCAGCGGTTGCAAGGGAAAATTGGTTGGTTGGGGTTGGGTGTTGGGTTTTTCCTCCTTTGCCTTTTGTTCGTGAGGTGGGCTCTGCGGTCTTCTTCAAAGGAGGTTGCTGCCCGCCAAACTGTGAGGCGCCAAGATGCACGGTTTGAGGCGTTATTAGCCCACTGGCGGTGGTCAATGTGGCAGGCACCAAGAGATTTCTTTAGGCAGTCCTTGTACCTTTTCTTTGGTGCACCTCTGTCACGGTGGCCAGTGGAGAGCTCGCCATATAACAGGATCTTGGGAAGGCGATGGTCCTCCATTCTGGAGACGTGACCCATCCAGCGCAGCTGGATCTTCAGCAGCGTGGACTCGATGCTGTCGACCTCTGCCATCTCGAGTACTTCGACGTTAGGGGTGTAAGCGCTCCAATGGATGTTGAGGATGGAGCGGAGACAACGCTGGTGGAAGCGTTCTAGGAGCCGTAGGTGGTGCCGGTAGATGACCCATGTTAGGTCTGCTTTGTTCATGAATGAGTGAGACAAACACCAGGCTGAGTCGAAATCAGGGTTCTTTGTTCTTTATTACCGGATTGTAACACTTGCGACTAAACATGTTAGTCGGAGAATGCATTCTGCCGTTATCAGCAAAATGGTGATTTTTTATACCCTTGGATACATGCTTAGAACATCATCATATCATTACTTGTCCAATGACTAAAACTGTTGCTATCCTTTCCCTGCTAGCTTCCTGCCTCTCAATCCATCAATGTCTCTCTTATCTTGTAAGTACAAGGATGCATTTACATCTTGTTACAGCCCTGTACATTCCCATCTCATGATGTTTTACCTTACACCCATGATTCGGAGCCGAACAGGAGTGTGGGTATGACAACGGCTCTGTATACGCTTATCTTTGTGAGGTTTTTCAGTTGGTTGTTTTTCCAGACTCTTTTGTGTAGTCTTCCAAAGTCGCTATTTGCCTTGGCGAGTCTGTTGTCTATCTCATTGTCGATCCTTGCATCTGATGAAATGGTGCAGCTGAGATAGGTAAACTGGTTGACCGTTTTGAGTTTTGTGTGCCCGATGGAGATGTGGGGGGGCTGGTAGTCATGGTGGGGAGCTGGCTGATGGAGGACCTCAGTTTTCTTCAGGCTGACTTCCAGGCCAAACATTTTGGCAGTTTCCGCAAAGCAGGACGTCAAGCGCTGAAGAGCTGGCTCTGAATGGGCAACTAAAGCGGCATCATCTGCAAAGAGTAGTTCACGGACAAGTTTCTCTTGTGTCTTGGTGTGAGCTTGCAGGCGCCTCAGATTGAAGAGACTGCCATCCGTGCGGTACCGGATGTAAACAGCGTCTTCATTGTTGGGGTCTTTCATGGCTTGGTTCAGCATCATGCTGAAGAAGATTGAAAAGAGGGTTGGTGCGAGAACACAGCCTTGCTTCACGCCATTGTTAATGGAGAAGGGTTCAGAGAGCTCATTGCTGTATCTGACCCGACCTTGTTGGTTTTCGTGAACTAATTATAAAAAAAAAGCAGATACCAGGGAAATAGGAATGAAGAGAAAATTTTTAAAATGTCAGTGATAAAAAATCTTATTTTATAGTAAAAGTGATTATGAAATGATCTAAAATAGCAATATGAAAAATATAAGTGACAGGTATTTAAAATTGCAGTGCAATTGCAGAGAAGAGAAACAAAATAAAAACTATCATAACTGAGAAGACTTCAGTGACCCAGGAGGATGGTGAACTAGCGAGAGAATACTAAGTTGGAACACAATTTCTCCTCACCTTGGAAATACTAATTGACGCATCCTATATTACCAGATCAGCTGGTCTAAATAGTTAAAAAACAGTGTTGAGGTCTGAGGCTTTGAAAGAACCTGTCAGGAGCAAGAAGTATAAGTGTTTAAGCTTGCATTAAATTTTACTCAATAGTGCAGGGGTCAAATAACAGAATTAGGATGCTAATTAAATTTAGGTTATTGGGCGTGAAATGGAAAATTCAGATTGTGACTGATTGGAAGCTTAGGTTTGAATTTGTGATTGGAATGGATGTATTTGGCAAAGTGATCTCCAGTGACATATTTGATTCTCTCAATGCAGAGGAGATGACACTGTGACCAAGATGATGGTATAATAATCTCACTCCCCTCTCCCTTTCTCTTGGTAGAAGGTACATCTGTTTGCAAACACAATCCTCCAGATTCAATAGTAATTTCTTTCTACTTGTTATCAAACTCTTGAATGGATCTCAAAAGGTGATGTCTTTGCACTGTATTTTATATTTATACTTTTCTCTATATTCTGTGCTTATGTTTTTGACACAAGAGCAACTTGTCCGTGAACTACTCTTTGCAGACGATGCCGCTTTAGTTGCCCATTCAGAGCTAGCTCTTCAGCACTTGACGTCCTGTTTTGCGGAAACTGCCAAAATGTTTGGCCTGGAAGTCAGCCTGAAGAAAACTGAGGTCCTCCATCAGCCAGCTCCCCACCATGACTACCAGCCCCCCCACATCTCCAACGGCCACACAAAACTCAAAACGGTTAACCAGTTTACCTATCTCGGCTGCACCATTTCATCGGATGCAAGGATCGACAACAAGATAGACAACAGACTCGCCAAGGCAAATAGCGCCTTTGGAAGACTACACAAAAGAGTCTGGAAAAACAACCAATTGAAAAACCTCACAAAGATTAGCGTATACAGAGCCATTGTCATACCCACACTCCTGTTCGGCTCCGAATCATGGGTCCTCTACCGGCATCACCTACGGCTCCTAAAACGCTTCCACCAGCATTGTCTCCGCTCCATCCTCAACATTCATTGGAGCGACTTCATCCCTAACATTGAAGTAATCGAGATGGCAGAGGCCGACAGCATCGAATCCATGCTGCTGAAGATCCAACTGCGCTGGGTATGTCACGTCTCCAGAATGGAGGACCATCGCCTTCCCAAGATCGTGTTATATGGCGAGTTCTCCACTGGCCACCGTGACAGAGGTGCACCAAAGAAGAGGTACAAGGACTGCCTAAAGAAATCTCTTGGTGCCTGCCACATTGACCACCGCCAGTGGGCTGATATCGCCTCAAACCGTGGATCTTAGCGCCTCACAGTTTGGTGGGCAGCAACCTCCTTTGAAGAAGACCGCAGAGCCCACCTCACTGACAAAAGACAAAGGAGGAAAAACCCAACACCCAACCCCAACCAACCAATTTTCCCCTGCAACCGCTGCAACCGTGTCTGCTTGTCCCGCATTGGACTTGTCAGCCACAAACGTGCCTGCAGCTGACGTGGACATTTACCCCTCCATAAATCTTCATCTGCGAAGCCAAGCCAAAGATACTGTTACAGAGTTCTGTGTTGTGTATTGGCCTTTGTGCTGTGTGGTTTTATGTTAAGAAGTGACAGTTTGCCTGAGAAAGCTAAAGTGAAGGTGAACTGCTGAGAGAGTGGGAGACGGACTGAGCATGTGCAGAAAATAATCTAAAAATTTCTGGACTTGGACGATAAACCTCCGCTGTGAAGTGGAAGAAGGCCCAGAGCATGAGTCATGATCTGGAGGACAGTTTAGAATGTTGGGATTTCAAAAAGGATGAACATTCCGAAGGCAGCCAGAAGGATCTGGACCAAGCCAGTGGTTCCTCTCTCTGCAAGCAACACAAGACAACTTCGAATTTTGTGCTCTCTCGCTCTCTCTCTCTCTCTCTCTCTCTCTCTCTCTCTCTCTCTCTCTCTCTCAAAGATCTTTTGGCTTCAGTTTACCAAACAAACTGAATTTTGTTTATGATCTTTGCTTCAGTTGAGATCAAAGTTTTGTGAGTCTCGTTTGTTTTGTGTCTAAGTTTTTCTGTGGGCTGGTTGGAAATATAATTTAGACTTTAATTACATATGTTATATTTAGGCTGGGGAATTTATTAGTTTTACACTGTTATAGAAATTTGCATAGTAACCAGTGGGCATTGTTATAAAAGGGGGGGATTTTGAATTAAAGTTTGAAGGTGAATTTTGTTAATAAAGTAATGATTCATCTTTACCCCTGTGTGATCTGCCTTCTTTGTGGTTGCTGGTTTGATCTTGTAACAATACCATACAGTATTTTACTATTGTCACAATATTCTATACACTTATTTAATTGACTAGTTATTTGTTGTCATTGCACTACCCGTTGTACGACTGTCTGCCTGGATAGCACACAAAATGAAGCCTCTTCCTGAATTTTGGTATGCATGACAAATGAACAAATCATTAATTCAAGGTGACTGTGGGTTTTTTTTGGTGCTGCCGCAAGTACCAGCACTTTCATAAGGAGCTACCAGCAGACTTCACTGAGGTTTACTATTCTCGGATTGTCTTTGGCTTGGCTTCGCGGACGAAGATTTATGGAGGGGGTAAAAAGTCCACGTCAGCTGCAGGCTCGTTTGTGGCTCACAAGTCCGATGCGGGACAGGCAGACACGATTGCAGCGGTTGCAAGGGAAAATTGGTTGGTTGGGGTTGGGTGTTGGGTTTTTCCTCCTTTGCCTTTTGTCAGTGAGGTGGGCTCTGCGGTCTTCTTCAAAGGAGGTTGCTGCCCGCCAAACTGTGAGGCGCCAAGATGCACGGTTTGAGGCGTTATCAGCCCACTGGCGGTGGTCAATGTGGCAGGCACCAAGAGATTTCTTTAGGCAGTCCTTGTACCTTTTCTTTGGTGCACCTCTGTCACGGTGGCCAGTGGAGAGCTCGCCATATAACAGGATCTTGGGAAGGCGATGGTCCTCCATTCTGGAGACGTGACCCATCCAGCGCAGCTGGATCTTCAGCAGCGTGGACTCGATGCTGTCGACCTCTGCCATCTCAAGTACTTCGACGTTAGGGATGAAAGCGCTCCAATGGATGTTGAGGATGGAGCGGAGACAACGCTGGTGGAAGCGTTCTAGGAGCCGTAGGTGGTGCCGGTAGAGGACCCATGATTCGGAGCCGAACAGGAGTGTGGGTATGACAACGGCTCTGTATACGCTTATCTTTGTGAGGTTTTTCAGTTGGTTGTTTTTCCAGACTCTTTTGTGTAGTCTTCCAAAGGCGCTATTTGCCTTGGCGAGTATGTTGTCTATCTCATTGTCGATCCTTGCATCTGATGAAATGGTGCAGCCGAGATAGGTAAACTGGTTGACCGTTTTGAGTTTTGTGTGCCCGATGGAGATGTGGGGGGGCTGGTAGTCATGGTGGGGAGCTGGCTGATGGAGGACCTCAGTTTTCTTAAGGCTGACTTCCAGGCCAAACATTTTGGCAGTTTCCGCAAAGCAGGAAACTATTCTCGGATTATGACAGCAGTATTTGGTAGAACATGGGCTGGATCATCTCTACTGGACCTGCTGCTCTTATTCAGCTATCCCCATTCCCTGCCACAATTGTCAACCTTTTGCTATTGAGAACTTCAAAACCTCTTTTCCACAAGCAGGCCTCTAGGAGATGAACTTAGGGACCTTAACTCCAGAGAAACCCTGATGAAATTTGACAATTTATGCTGTCAAGCTCATCTGATTCTTCATGCCTGTTCTGTCTTCATTAAAGTCATGGCTTATCTTCTGCCTCAAAACATCACTCCCGTGATACCACCACATTCTTTGCTTCCCTTACTATCTAGAAATCTATCTTTAAAATTAACTGAATGACTGCCAGCCTTCCAGTGGACAGAGTTCAAAAGACAACTTCTACGTGAAGAACTGGTCTGCTCCACCATCTTTAATTGTTTCAGCTGATTGGAGACATTTAGAAACATTTAAAACAGATCAAAATAATTTAAAAACATAAACAACTTATGCAAGATGGGTGGCACAGTTAATGTAGCAGTTTGTGCAATGCTATTACACCATCAGTGTAATTTAAATTTGGTGCTGTCTGTAGGGAGTTGGTACATTCTCCCTGTGTCTGCTCAGGTTTCCTCCAGTTTCCTTGAACCCTTTAAAATGCATGGGGGTTGTAGATCAATTGGGGTATTTGGAAGGCATGGGCTCATGGGCCGGAAGGGCCTGTTACTGTGCTGTTCGTCTGAATATTTAAATTTAAAATATATAAATAGTCATTAATCAATTATTATAAATATACATATGCAGCAGTAAACAAAAAAAATCACATACTTAATGCAACTCCATTCATATGAAGCTCTGGACATCATAGAGCACCTCAGAACCCAATATTTACTGGAGTTCCTCAACATGATTATCCAACTGCACGAAAACCAACAAGGTCGGGTCAGATACAGCAATGAGCTCTCTGAACCCTTCTCCATTAACAATGGCGTGAAGCAAGGCTGCGTTCTCGCACCAACCCTTTTCTCAATCTTCTTCAGCATGATGCTGAACCAAGTCATGAAAGACCTCAACAATGAAGATGCTGTTTACATCCGGTACCGCACGGATGGCAGTCTCTTCAATCTGAGGCGCCTGCAAGCTCACACCAAGACACAAGAGAAACTTGTCCGTGAACTACTCTTTGCAGACGATGCCGCTTTAGTTGCCCATTCAGAGCCAGCTCTTCAGCGCTTGACGTCCTGCTTTGCGGAAACTGCCAAAATGTTTGGCCTGGAAGTCAGCCTTAAGAAAACTGAGGTCCTCCATCAGCCAGCTCCCCACCATGACTACCAGCCCCCCCACATCTCCATCGGGCACACAAAACTCAAAACGGTCAACCAGTTTACCTATCTCGGCTGCACCATTTCATCAGATGCAAGGATCGACAATGAGATAGACAACAGACTCGCCAAGGCAAATAGCGCCTTTGGAAGACTACACAAAAGAGTCTGGAAAAACAACCAACTGAAAAACCTCACAAAGATAAGCGTATACAGAGCCGTTGTCATACCCACACTCCTGTTCGGCTCCGAATCATGGGTCCTCTACCGGCACCACCTACGGCTCCTAGAACGCTTCCACCAGCGTTGTCTCCGCTCCATCCTCAACATCCATTGGAGCGCTTTCATCCCTAACGTCGAAGTACTCGAGATGGCAGAGGTCGACAGCATCGAGTCCACGCTGCTGAAGATCCAGCTGCGCTGGATGGGTCACGTCTCCAGAATGGAGGACCATCGCCTTCCCAAGATCGTGTTATATGGCGAGCTCTCCACTGGCCACCGTGACAGAGGTGCACCAAAGAAAAGGTACAAGGACTGCCTAAAGAAATCTCTTGGTGCCTGCCACATTGACCACCGCCAGTGGGCTGATAACGCCTCAAACCGTGCATCTTGGCGCCTCACAGTTTGGCGGGCAGCAACCTCCTTTGAAGAAGACCGCAGAGCCCACCTCACTGACAAAAGACAAAGGAGGAAAAACCCAACACCCAACCCCAACCAACCAATTTTCCCCTGCAACCGCTGCAACCGTGTCTGCCTGTCCTGCATCGGACTTGTCAGCCACAAACGAGCCTGCAGCTGACGTGGACTTTTTACCCCCTTCATAAATCTTCGTCCGCGAAGCCAAGCCAAAGATTGTTCTAGAGCATAGAGCACAGTACAACACAGAAACAGGCCCTTTAGCCCAAATATCTTCACCAAACATGATGCTCAAATGAAACTAAAGCCCCTTTCACACTTGCATCCCAATAAGTTGGCCATTCAGTGACCTGGGATAGGAATGGGGGTTTGGCTTTTCACACTTGACCACTCCTAACTGGGACACTGCATGCTTTCACTCTTGCAAGGAGCCATCCCCAGGATTAGAACTGTTCTACCTTCAGCTTAAAGATGACCACATTTAATATTGCATTTCTTCTAGTATTAGTGATGCATCCATTACGATGCAGTAAGATTATAGAATAAATACTTGCTTTTATCACCGAATGAACTTTGTGTGATGAATTGATAATTTTACACTGTAATTTCAATGTGTAGGATCTGCAGCAAAAGTAACAACTTACAATTGAGCGCCTTTCATGTAAGGAAGCATACAGGTACCAGGGAACTGAACATAGTGCCAAAGAGAGAGTGATTAGGAGAGATAATTAGTTGAAGGTATGTGGAAAGATTTATGTACAGGGATTGGTAGATGCTCGATAAATGAGTTTTCCGGTTGCTTGAGACTCACTCTTACAAAGTCTAAAAACGCTATCTTGAACTTTCACTGAGCAAACTTCACTTGAATTAATATATAAACCTTGAAGTATTTTACTTTATTCTCAGTTACATTCTTTGAAAACTTTTTTTTTTAAACTTTATTTAAGATTTTATAACATGAATAACATATAGGATTACATTTAAAAAAATTAAGAATAAAATAATAAAATTACAATACAATATCAGTAATATAAATAAACTATACCCTCCGCAATAATTATTACACATTAATAACCCAACTCAAATTAGTCCAACCCCCCCTTTCCCCCAAAATAAAGAGTGAAGAATTAAAGTTAATAATATATGTGAGAAAAAAACCCACTTACAAAAAAAAAACAAAAACATAACCGATTAAAATACTAACAAAAAAAAAGTAATTAATACTAAGATATCAGACTTAAAAAACATATTTAAATCAAACTTAAATGCAAATATTTAACAAACGGAGTTAAGATGAAACATATATTTAACTCAAACTTAATTTTAAAAATTAGTAAAGTTAGTAACATTATCTATCAAAAATTCTTAAACAATAATCAATTCTTAAAAAAAATTGTAGCATGAAAAAAAGATGAAAAATAAACTTTCTCTATAGAGATAAACCTTCACCAAATATCAACTAACATCTATCATCATATTAGTCACATAAATCACCATCTTAAAACAAAATTCAAACCTCATTAAGCATTGTACAATTCAATTTTAGTACTCTTCCACCATTTTTCCCTTTTACTCTTGAATAGTTATCCAATAAAAGCTCCAATACCACATTTAAATATCCCCAATCATTACGTTAAAATTCAGATATCCAAATAATAAAAACACATCTACAACGAAATCTATATCTTCAACAAATGGAGCATAAACCACAAACAAAATTCAGGCCTCATTAAGAATTGTACAATTCAATTTATAACTTTCACCATTATTCCCTTCGTTCTATAACTAAAATAGCAAAATAAAATACACCAGAATTACCACTCCTTTCACCTTAAAGTTAAAGAAAAAATATTAAAAAAAACTTATCCATCCCATTCACATTTAAATTTCAGATATTCCTTATCTACTGAATAAACTTTACAAAAAAAACCACATAAATTTTTAGTTTTTTA
Source organism: Narcine bancroftii (assembly GCF_036971445.1). Lineage (NCBI taxonomy): Eukaryota > Metazoa > Chordata > Chondrichthyes > Torpediniformes > Narcinidae > Narcine > Narcine bancroftii. Next base: position 86,686,663 of record NC_091478.1, on the reverse strand, counting down.
AACAATCAAATACTTTCCTTTTTTCTTATTAAATCTAATAATACAAAAAAAAGGAAAAAAATAATGGGTAGGAGGTTAAAAATACCCCCTCCCGTCTAAACCGCGCAATGCAGTAACTCCCAAAAAAATGGGTGTGAGATAACTCACACGTAGCAGATGACTTTCAGGAAATAGTGCCTATCCAGTTCTCTCCCCCAACTCTCACTTCATCTTAAACTAACATCATCATTATTTAATATTCCTGTTTTAAAAAAAAAACATTAGAAAAAAAAAGGACAACTCTTCTTTTAATCAGCTCCAACTGCCGAGTCACCATTACAACCATTCCTTCTTGGAGCACGGCTCTTTTCTTCCATCTCTTTTCTCCTTAGAGATCGCGGCGGTCTATGTCTCTGTTGAAACTGAGTAATTGGCAGCTCTTGAGCAAATGCTATAGCTTCCTTTGGAGAATCAAAGAACTTTGGTTGGCAACCATCTTGAAAAACCTTCAAAACAGCTGGATATCTAAAGGTTGCCTTGTAACCTTTCTTCCACAACAACTCTTTAGCAGGATTGAATTTCCGTCGTTGGAACATAACTTCTTGACTCAAATCCGCATAGAAGAAAACTCGATTATTTTGAATCATCAAGGGTGATTTTCTCTGTTGTGCATTTCTAATAGCCACTCATAAAATTATTTCTCTATCGTAATAATTCAAGCAACGAACCAAAACAGGTCTTGGACTTTGACCTGAAATAGGTCTTCTACGCAAGGCTCTGTGAGCACGTTCCAGTATTATACCTTCCGGGAAATGTTCTTGACCTAGCACCTGCGGAATCCATTCAGTAAAAAATTTTCTTGGGTCTGGTCCCTCCATACCTTCCGGCAAACCAAGAATTTTTATATTGTTCCGTCTGGATTGGTTTTCCAAATAATCAATCTTTTTCACCAAATTTTTATTTTAAGTTTGTAAGTCTTCGACCATTTTGGTCACATCAAAAACTTGATCCCGTATTTCATCTATATCTTCTTCACACGAATTAAATTTATCTCTCACTTCAAGCTTAAAAGCTCCAAACTCAGCCATCTGTTGAGAATGTATTTTCACCAAAGTATTAAACCTAGTACCAAGTTCAGTCATAATCTTGGATAATCCCTGCATTGTATAAGATAATTTAGATTCAAGATTCACAAAAATCCTTTCAATTGGAAGAGATTTTGGCTCAACAGATTCCTGCTTCTTCTCCAAAGGATCTTCTATTCCTTCCTTCATTCTGGTTGCCTTCCTTGTAGTATGACTGCATGTGGAAACCCCAGCCACAGTCTCTCCAGCAATGACTGGAGGACGCTGGCCAGGGTTTTCCCCAGTCCATAATGTATTAAATTCTCCCAGTACCTCAAGTTGTATAGGTTCTTGTATCTCAAGAGATGCAGTTTGCAGCGCCAACTCTACAGTTGACAAATGCCTTTGAGTAACTCTTTGTTCTAAAGGCTGTTTGGCGCCCTCTTTAGGGGGCTCTACCGATGTAACATAGAGCTCTACATCCGAACACTGTACCTCTCTCCTGGGATCCATTTCACGTTGAGTCCCGATGTCTTTCCTGTGGTAGGCTCCAAAACTTGAACTTTTGGAAAATGTAGTTTTTTGATGATCTGTTGTCATTTTTTTTTGCTCTTTTCCACCAATTGTACCATCATAAGTTAAATTAACAGCACTGAAATTATCTAAACTTTTAAAGAATTTTAACGGGCATTTCTAGACAAAACAATAAGATAGAGTCAGGAGAGGACTGGAAGGCACGTCTGATCCTTACGCCATCTTGCCAAGCCCCCACATTCTTTGAAAACTTTTAACAGTTGCTGAATCTGCAGGTTTCTCCCCTTCACGGAGCCACCCGAAAGACAAACAGTGCAATATAAATAATTAACCTCCTCTCCCCCAAGTTTACATAAAGTTTGTCTAATATACTTAATAATATACTTAGTAATTATCCCATATTTCATCCGCTCATACCTTAGTATTGACAATTTATCGAGTCTGATTACACAAGTACAACCTGATAAAACAGTGTTCTCTGGTCCTTGGTGCAAAATACACAAACACACAATCAGAAATACATACACAATAAACAATACATACACAGGATAAGTATTTCATCGGTACAAATAAATAGATACTGTTTCACAAATATGAGAGTCTTGGAGGGTTAGTGTGAGCAGTTCCTTTGGCCATTCAGCATTCTCACTGCTTGTGGGAAGAAGCTGTTCCTCAGCCTGGTGGTGCTCCTGTATCTCTTTTCTGATGGGGAGCAGCTGAAAAATTCAGTGTGCGGAGTACTTCAACACTTTGTTTTTAACTGTAAGTCATATAAAGCTGTTGCAAATGTAATGAACAGTCTCTCAGCTCTGGACAGCTCTCTGTCATACTTAACAATGGTATCCAGAATCGCACAGGAGCCATTTTTCCCATAGGAGAATCCACAACTTATAAAACAGTCTCTAAACCATGGACGTGATCATGATACATGGCATTTCTCATCATATGTAGAAAGTGTTCTGAAAATATTGTAAGAGTGGCAGCTAGCTGCTTTCAGTGTATGATCTCAGGAAGGCATGAAAGGCAACTAAATCCCTCTCCGATTCAGCTGAAATGAGTAGTCACAGGCTGTGGCTAAAAAGAAGGGATCCTATTTGGGCTCCAAATGACTTCTTGGAGAAACAGATATGGGACACACAGGCGGTCTGATCAGCCATTGATGGGCCTTTGCAGAGAATTTAAAAGGCTGAAACACCCAATAATACGAGGGAATACAACTGAAGATGTGTCTGATACTGGTTACATTCCCTAGTGGTCATCCTCCATTATTGTGATAGAGGCAAGCAACCATGCTAACTCGATGAGAGAGGATCAATCTAACCAAAACTGAAATGCCAGGGATTGTCCTATATATTATCCGTAACATCTAATGGTTGAAACAAAACTAGCAGAAGAGCCATTACAAAGTTCTCAAAAAGATCCTCCAATTCTTACATAAGATCTGTAATGGCAGATTGCAATATTATTATCCCCTTTACTTACACGTGAATTTTTATAATACATTTTCTATTTAACTATTCTTTGGAAGTGTACTAGCTTGCTCATAAAATCATCTATCTGCATGCCGAGCTTCGCAGATGAATCCAGTGTCAGTACAGTAAGCTTTATACCTCACTCACATTTTCATCAACAATGCCACAGAAAAATGTAATCAGAGCACACAAAAAGGAATAACATGAACAAAGCAGACTTTGAGCTCATGTTCTCCGAAGAGAACGTAATCTATGTTACAGAACTTCTTCACATTTAAACAATCTCTGCTTTTTTTCCCCAAAAATATACTTTATTCACAATAAATTATTTGGAAACAAGAAAACTGTTCAATACTTTACACTCATAATGTCAGTCATATCTATGCATTCTCATCAATATATATTTTTACATTGTTCTCTCGATACACTGTTACCTCCACTGTGCCATCTTGTCATTTCCACACACTGTCATTAGACATACCTTCTTCAGATAAAATTATTTACAAACTAGAAAACCATTCAAGACTTTAAACACTCATAATGTCAGTTCTACTTATACATTCTCGTCAACGTACAATGTTAGATTTTTCTCTCAATGCACCGTTACCACCACTGGTGGCACCTTGTCATTTCTCCCCCCATCCACTTTGTTGGTTGAGGAGCTCCTCTTCGGTCTGAGCCCCTCAGTATCTGGGAATGGGAGGACTTTAGACCAGCGATTCTCAATCTTTTTCTTCCCACTCACATCCCTCTAGAAGTATTCCCTATGCCATAGGTGTTCTGTGATTAGTAAGGGATTGCTTAAGGTAATATGGGGTGGAAAGAAAAAGTTCAAAAACCACTGTTTTAATCGAACTTAATTGACTCATTATGTGCACGGTTTCATACCTCCAAAGGAAATGGGCCAATGACAATTTTTCTCGTCAAATATTTCAGTAACAATTGGGTCTAGAGCAGTGATTCTCAACCTTCCATTCCCACCTTAAGCAATCCCTTATTAATCACAGAGCATAGGGATTACTTAAAGTGGGATGTGAGTGGAAAGAAAAAGGTTGAGAACCACTGCTCTAGACTCTGGTCCTTCGCTACAGTGCCCTCTTGTTGGCTGCATCTTTGGTTGGAACCTTAATTATTGATCCCTTGTGAAATCTCATTACATTACAATGCTCTGAGAGTTTCCTTCTGTGACACACCCAAGGACTTCCTCACTTAACACAATATTAACCAAAGCACCACTTCCTGTTCTGCTAAAAGGAATTGAAATTGTATTATAAATCACATTGGTGATAATGCTATTTTATTTTACAGGCTTCCTTATGGAAAATAAAGTTATTATTTACATGCAAACATTTTCCTATCTTTTTCTGCCAACAGCAGAAAATGTGTTCACATAAAATGAGCTCGCAATGGAGCACCAAAGACTAGTTAGCCTTGATAAAGATCAGCTTGGGTTGTAACAAAGGGAAGTGAACCATCAAGAACCAGCAAAAGCAAAATAAATGTATGTAGTGGTCCAAGAAAGCATTGCACTCCCAACAGCAGGCAACTTGAAGCAAAGTGGATATTCCTGGTGGTCATCCATTTGGACTGCCTTAGTTATGTTAAGCTGGAAAATATTTTGGCTCGTCCAATTTAATGTTGAACAGTTGTTGAAACTGAAAATAAATTATTCTTGTCTCTCACAGCACTGGTGTTGCCTAATGACCTGCTGCCATCCTCATTTAATTCTCTGCCATCATTCTCCTCCCTCAAAAGTCAGAGAGGCAAAGAGTAAGACTTTTTATTGTAAGCGCATCATTAAATGCATTCCAACTTTTCCAGATGGTATCTGTCTCATTCTGACATCAGATTTGTAGATCAGAGCCAGCATTATTTGCCCATCCCTGACTGCCTTTTAGTAACGGTTGATAAATTGCCTATTTCAACCATACAGCACAGAAACTGGTCCTTCAGCCCCCCCCCCAAACCTGTGCTGGCCCTCGTCCCAACCTATGTTAACCCCTAACCAGAGCTCACTCTAAAGAAGTTCTGTCTTTAAAACAGGGCTACTGTAATAACATTAACAACCAAACAGAAAATATTTCAATTCAGTGTGAACAGGTTGTACATTACAGATTTTGAACACCAAGAACATTTTGAGAAAGTTGTTTATTTTAGCAGCTTCTCTATAATAGGATACATTGGCTTGAAGAAGCATGCCTTTAAATTTTGAACACTTATGTTGTATAAAAGTTCAAACATCCCTCACTGCAAAGGTTAACAGATTTCCTCTGTTGTAACTTAATGAAACACTGCCCTCTATTGATAGGGAAGAAGTTATGCAGCTCACTGTGAGAATGAGAGAATATGCCAATGGTCTGATAAGCTTTATTGAATAGTTGAGAAGTAGTTTTATTTTTTTCTCTCTCTCACTATTGACAATGTTTAGAAATTTGGACTGAGCTGGTTTATTTCTGCAGCAGTTCATTATCATTTCAACAGGGATGGAATAAAGCCATAAAATTGTTAACATTTCTGTAGAATATTAGCTATAGAATATCTAGTTATTGGAACCATCACACAAACTTTGCCAGTAAGCTGAGAGAGTAACCAAGGACATTTGAGACAGGAATCAATTCTCACCTCTTCGATTGAGCAATATCCTAATGCCTGCCTGATCTCTTTAACAGGATAGTGCTAACTGATTACTTACCTGTTAGACTCTAAAGGCTGCAATAAGCATCTAGCACCACTCAGTCCCTGAATGCCATTGTTTCAGTGCTGAAGTTTTGGTCACCATTGTCAACTTCAAGAATCTGGACATGTATCAAAGCAATTTAACTTAAGCAGGTCAACGCGGCAGGGATGCCCACTATCACCATTATTGTTTGCGCTAGCTATAGAACCACTAGCAGAATCGATAAGAAGAGATAATAATATAAAAGGAATAAAAATAAAAGACAGGGAATATAAAACCAGTCTGTTTGCGGATGATGTGATAGTGTACTTAACAGAACCAGAACTATCAATAAAAGAACTATATAAGAAATTGAAGGAATATGGAGAAGTGTCGGGATACAAGATAAACGTAAATAAAAGTGAAGCAATGCCTATGAATAACGCGGATTTCTCAAAATTTAAGGAGGAATCCCCATTCAGATGGCAAACGCAGGCAATAAGATACCTAGGTGTGCAAATAAACAAAAATCTAGGCCAATTATATAAACTCAATTACAATCCACTAATGAAAAAACTACAGGACGATTTAGAGCATTGGAAAGAGCTACCACTAACACTGATAGGAAGGATAAACTGTATTAAAATGAACATTTTTCCAAGGATACTATACTTATTTCAGGCATTGCCAATACAACTGACAGAAAAATTCTTCAAAGAGTTAAAGAAAATAATAAGGAGATTTTTATGGAGAGGGGGGAAACCGAGGATAGCACTAGACAAATTAACAGAATGGTATAAACAAGGAGGCTTACAACTGCCAAACTTCAAAAATTATTATAGAGCCGCACAATTAAGGTACCTATCAGATTTTTATCAAACAAGGGAAAAACCAGACTGGACGAGACTAGAATTAGATAAAATAGGGGAAAAGATACCTGAACACATATTATATAAATGGGACGAAAAATTGGTACAACATAGAACTTCTCCAGTATTACACCATCTCCTCAATATATGGAAGAAGATACATGTAGAAAGAAATAAAATAAATTACCAAATACCAAAACTAATATTGACGCAAAATAAGCTACTCCCTTTTACAATAGACAACCTTGCCTTTAGAAAATGGGAAAAAAAAGGGATTAAAAGAATAGAAAATTGTTTTTCAGGAAGTAGATTCTTATCCTTTGAACAAATGAGAGATAAGTACAATATAACGGGAGATACAGCGCTGGCATATTACCAACTGAGATCCTACTTGAAAGATAAATTAGGAAGCAACTTGAGTTTACCAGAGGGAAGTAACCTTGAATATGTGATTACAGATACAATGTTAATCAAAAGATTTATAAAAAATATGTATATTAAACTGCAAGAAAAGGAAAATGAGGAAACAAATGGTAAAACTAAACAAAAATGGGAACAAGATTTAAATATAAAGATAAAAAAGGAAACATGGGAGAAGTTATGCTCTGGAACGATGAGAAATACAATAAATACGAGGCTGCGTATGATACAATATAATTGGTTACACAGACTATACATTACACCGCAAAAGTTAAATAAATGGGACCCAACAGTATCTGATAGATGTTTTCGATGTAAAAAAGAAAGGGGAACAACAATTCATGCAATCTGGACATGTGAGAGAGTAGAAAAATTTTGGGATGATCTCAATCAGATATTAAATAAAATAACAGAAAACAATATACCAAAGAATCCAGAGATCTTTCTCCTAAGTAACATAAAAAATAAAGAATTTGGAATTGACTTGGAGGATGCACAAAAAAGATTTGTTAAGATAGCCCTAGCTGTAGCAAAAAAATGTATTATGTCAACCTGGAAATTGGAAGATAATTTGAAAATACAACAATGGTATATAGAAATGAATAAATGTATTCCATTAGAAAAAATAACATATAGTTTAAGAAATAATATTGAAATATTCGAACAAGTATGGGAGCCTTACATTAAATACAATAGCGAAAACCTACCGGGAACAAACATTACCTAAGTTGATGGAAGGAGAAGAGAAGAAAAAAATGGACTCAGTAGAATTTCTGGTGTATTTTTGTTGAATGACAACATTGTCTAACTGAATTAATGCAACCTAGATTGTATAACTAAAATGGATGAGAGGGGGGAGGGATGGGGGGGTGGCTTGGGAGGAGGGAGGGGGGAGGGAGAAAAAGTCACTGTAAATGTGTGGAAAAGAAAAAGTGTATATCATGGCTATTGTGATTTATGGTGTGAAAAATAAAAAATTTAAAAAAAAAAAAAAAAAAAAAAGAAAAAAAAGAATCTAAGATGAAACTAGCCATTCACATGTGTAAATTGGAAACCAGAAATCAAGAGGGCAGAGAATAAATACTTGTGAGCAACCCTTCCAGACTTCTGTTGATTTTTTTTGTATACCAGAAGGATGTTCTTAATTATAATGGTACATGAGATTAAATGACTGACAACAAATCATTTCCCTCTCTTTAGGAAGAGGATATGCAAAATGTAAAACATAAGCTGTAGCAATGCCTTCAAAGAAATGCTATCCAATTTGTATGCAGGAAAATGTCTTAAATATTGTACCCTGTGACTGTGTTCTTTGAATGAGACCAAACAGTCTTAAGGCTTTTTCAGGTGCATTCTACGCTAAGAATGCGCCTGAAGAAGCAGAAGCGGCCCTTTAAATTGCCATTCAGGTGGCCAGCGTTTAAAGCACAACGTTGGCCACCTGAAGGACACAGCTGCACAGGATGCGGCTCTGAGCACACTCCGGCTCCTGCCCAGTGTCAGCTGTGATCAACAGCCTGACCCTTTAACATCCACTTTCAGCCAGCTGCATTCAGGTGGCTGCGGGAGCCACTGAGCTGAGCTGATTATCCCTCTCAGGAGGAGGGTTAACGTAGCTTGCCTCAAGAGCGCCTCCTGCATATTCAGGTGGCCTCAAAACAGCCACATTTTGCCTAAACATGCGGCTTTACATGCGGGGCAATTGGCCACCTGAAAGTGCCTTTAATGAGGTGACCTTGTCTACCCAACACTACAGACTGCTCATTCCCGCTAGCGTTATTCGAATAAAGTCTGTTTGAATTGTACTGTGTGGCTTGGTTGTACTTTTTTGTATCTCACTATTGATCAGAATATCACCTTTCTAAGACCTGAGTGAAAATTATTCTAATTGACAAGGTGATTATATATTTCAGATGTGTCCATAGCTAAATACCAATGATATTAAAGCTATTTGATGGCACTCTGCATGTTGCAGTCTGCAAGGTTTTGCTCATAATAGTACTCTGAGGTACGCCTCGCATCTTGCTGTGCAATAGCTGAGTGTTTTCAGAGACTGAATCACACTTACAAGTGACTAGACATATGTCTTACACACTTTATAGAAAAGGTGAAAAGTTTTATATAACCTATCAGTGATACACATAGTCACTCACAAATGATGACACATTTTGGGGCCCTTTTCCTGCTTTATATTTTTTATCTGTAATAAGGCTGAATTGATGCTAGGGCAAATGAAATGGCAGCATTTTGACATGTACAAATGTATCATTGTGACCTCCACCTACACAGCTTTTTGCTTGTATATGAAAACAAAAATGCCAGTCGATTTGTCCTTTACATTCCTCTTTTCCCTTCGTCTTCTGACTGTATATTTGATCCTTTTATTTATCCCTTAATTTTCTTCATACACTGTTCATCAATTAATTCTTTTGTTCTACTACACCATTGCTTCCCTCACTTTAAATCCCAAGTGACTCACATTCCATAATTTTTTTTTTAAAAACCACAACAATTGGGAGAGTTCATTTTGATGGTAGAACTAGAACAGCAGCAAGGGGAAGACTAAAGCAGCCATTCTCAACAGGGGCTAGAGAGCCCACCTCGGGGCCACAGCACATTTAAAGAGGGCCTCTGAATGAAATCCTTAATGGGGGGGGGCACAAGAAGTAGAATGGGCACAAGGGGCAGAGGGGGCATGGAAATGGAACATTTTTGGGGAAAGAATTTTGCTGCTTGGCTTTGCTGTATAGTTGCCAAGCAACATGTTATTTTCAAGGTTGGAGGCATTTGGAGACGGCATAGAATGACCTCGATAAATGCGGAAAATGAACAATGTTTTCAGAGTGCTCCTTGTTTTAACTTGATTGTGTTTGACTGGACATGGAACCATCATGGCCTTCATCACTTTTCCTCTTTTGTTCGATCACCTTTAATTCCAGGAAATAAGTGTGTGGGCCAAAAATTTTGCTGCATATTTCTCGCGTCCACAAGTGCCCTAATTTTTCTTTGATTTTTGTGATGGGTAGTGAATCGCGAATGGGTCCCGCTGTTAGCTTTTATTGAAGTTCATTATTTTCCCTAAAATTTAAGCCAACTTTTTAGCTATTGTAAGAAGTGCTTCTCTTTTGTAATAGTTAATTTTTGTTGCTTTCAGAAATAATTTTCCCCATGAGTTCCTCAGCAGTATTTGGTGGAATACTTCTTTGGTTTCATTCCATCTCTGTAAAACACTTCTCTGATCACATTTGATTTGTTTGAAAACATTTTCAAATGAAAGCGAGAGGCCAAGCAAGCTTAAAGATCAAATACATTGTCAGAGAACATACTGCACATTTCTTTGGCTTGGCTTCGCGGACGAAGATTTATGGAGGGGGTAAAAAGTCCACGTCAGCTGCAGGCTCGTTTGTGGCTGACGAGTCCGATGCGGGACAGGCAGACACGGTTGCAGCGGTTGCAGGGGAAAATTGGTTGGTTGGGGTTGGGTGTTGGGTTTTTCCTCCTTTGCCTTTTGTCAGTGAGGTGGGCTCTGCGGTCTTCTTCAAAGGAGGTTGCTGCCTGCCAAACTGTGAGGTGCCAAGATGCACGGTTTGAGGCGTTATCAGCCCACTGGCGGTGGTCAATGTGGCAGGCACCAAGAGATTTCTTTAGGCAGTCCTTGTACCTTTTCTTTGGTGCACCTCTGTCACGGTGGCCAGTGGAGAGCTCGCCATATAACACGATCTTGGGAAGGCGATGGTCCTCCATTCTGGAGACGTGACCCATCCAGCGCAGCTGGATCTTCAGCAGCGTGGACTCGATGCTGTCGACCTCTGCCATCTCGAGTACTTCGACGTTAGGGATGAAAGCGCTCCAATGGATGTTGAGGATAGAGCGGAGACAACGCTGGTGGAAGCGTTCTAGGAGCCGTAGGTGGTGCCGGTAGAGGACCCATGATTCGGAGCTGAACAGGAGTGTGGGTATGACAACGGCTCTGTATACGCTTATCCTTGTGAGGTTTTTCAGTTGGTTGTTTTTCCAGACTCTTTTGTGTAGTCTTCCAAAGGCGCTATTTGCCTTGGCGAGTCTGTTGTCTATCTCATTGTCGATCCTTGCATCTGATGAAATGGTGCAGCCGAGATAGGTAAACTGGTTGACCGTTTTGAGTTTTGTGTGCCCGATGGAGATGTGGGGGGGCTGGTAGTCATGGTGGGGAGCTGGCTGATGGAGGACCTCCGTTTTCTTCAGGCTGACTTCCAGGCCAAACATTACATCACATAACATCACATATAACCCCGAGATTTCCCCCTTCTGGCCAGGTAGAATTTCTACTTTTTGGTAGTGGAAAAAAAACTATATTCAAGAAAATTCATAAATGTTAAATTCTGTGCACAGTATAAGAATTGCTTGATAACAGTGAACTTGGAGGAGTGAGAAGTGAGATTGGACTGTGAATCAAAGAACTTTTCTGAACTTATACACATTACACACACGTGCGCTTAGAATTAGAAGGGGGTTAAGTTAATAGTAATAAGTTAAAGATTGATCCTGTTTTTATGTTTAAAGAAAATTTAAAATGACTTTTGTTTATCTAAATATTTGTCTTGGTGAATTTCTATTGCTGCTGGGTTTTGGGATCCTCTGGGCCCGTAATATCACATAGGCATAATCAATTCATAATTCATAAATCTTTTGTATACAAAAGAGAGAATTGTAAACAAAGAAGGAAATATATACAAACTGACAATACAGAAAAAAAATTCAGCAATAAATAATGTGCAAATTATGAGTCCTTAAATTAAGCTTTATCATTGAGGAGCCTAATAGTGGAGGCATAGCAGCAGTTCCTGAACCTCATGGTGAGAGCCATGCGGCATCTATACCTCTTTCCTGATGGTAGCAGTGAGAACAGAACACGATGATTGCTGCTGCTCTTCCATGGCAGCGTACCATGTTGATTTTCTTGATGACTGGGAGTGTTTTGCCTGTGATGTACTTGGCTGTGTCTGCTATCCTTTGCAGGGCTTTCTGCTCAGAGGTATTGGTGCCTCCATCCCAGTCGGTGATGCAGCCGATTAGCACATTTTCCACTACATATCTGTGGAAATTTGCCAAAGTTTCTGACCTTGTACAAAAACAACTTCTCGACACCGTACATAAAGAGAAGAAAGATAAACCTTTGGATTATTTCAAAACCTTCGAGATAATTTTGAGAAGGCCAACTCTCAAATAGATGATTACTTAAATGTCACAGAAATTAGAAAAGGGTCTTTTTGCATCATACAAGATAAGTTAATTGATTGTCAGCAGTGGAAATAGTGTCACTTATTTTGCCTTTCGTAGACCGAATAATATCTGACATCATGAAATTAAATGCTAAAGGAACCATTCAGGCAATTCCTTTGAATAATCACACTGCTTCTAGAAAGGTCAATTAATCATTTCATTACAATCCAAGAAATTCTTTTACTATTACCACTCAGCAGGAGAACAAAACTCTTCTCATGGCTTATGCCAGATTTTGGAATGGAAATGAGCTGATGGAAGAGATATTGTTTGCCAGAATGATTAAGGGAGTGACTATTTTCTTTTTAAATTTTTTATTGAGTTTAACATAACCACCCATATTAAAAACTAAGCAAAATAATTCCATCCCTTAATATTAATTATGATTATCTATTAAAGTAATTATACATACAAGTTAATTAATATCACAACAAATCACAATAGATCTTAATAAAAGATCTTTAAAAAAGGATATGATATAGGATCATTATAATTAAACCAACAAATCCACTTATCTAAAAGGAAAAAAGAAGCCTAATCTACCCCCACCTTCTAATCAAGATTACAAGGAAAATAGAAAGATAGATCAGGTCGCAACCTTTAGAAGACTGATGGAACAGCCCTGGGGCACCAAATCCACTAAAACTGGCAATTATGATAATATTCAATAAATTTTAATGAAATGGAAAGATTAATCCATACCTTGTCAGAAACTTAACTTTAATACTCTACCTAATTTTTCTCTAACCTAAATATAACATATGACCATTTTACAAGAAGTTAGAAGTTTTCCATTCGAGTCCATAGCTGCCTGTGTAACTGATGGCGCTGCTTCAATGGTTGAAATGATACAGAGGATACATCACATGCCTGAAAAATGTTATACATGTACCTTCAATCTTTACTGTTCATTGCATCATTCATAGGGAGCTCTTTGTGGCTAAAAACTTAGTATCTTGAAATGCTTTTGTGACAGAGTTTTTGGGAGATAACTTGCAAAAGGTTTGTTAGAGTAGGTCACATACAAACACTTTAAAACAGATCTTATTTAAAATACTGGAGCTCTGCCCCATGGTAGATGTATCAGTTCCAGAGCTTTTGCAAGAGCCTTTGAAGAGTGATCAAGAGACTTCACTAATGGATTGTTGTTTGCAAAAGGCAACAGATGAGAGAGCTTGCCGGAGCCACTGCTTCTGCAAAATAACTTGCTGTTCTGAGAGGGTCATGTGGTTTTGCAAACAGAGAGAGTCAGGCTTTTCTCTCAGAGAGAGAGATCGATTGTACAGTGTTACAGCCAGCAGACTGCACCTGGGACTGGAACAGGTCAAGCTGGCAAGCTTATGAAAAGTCCCCTACTTAGAAGGCAGCCCGGTCAAAGCCCTTGTGGTTCATGCTAGGGCTGTCTAATGTTTCACTTGGAATAAGAGAAACAGAAAGCATCTTTGTGGTGACCTTAAAGAAAGAGATTATCATCTGGAGAACCTTGAAGGGGCAAGTTTCGTAAGGAACAACAACTCTCTCTAAAAACCAGCAAGAACCTCCCTGAGTGGATCCATTTACCTTTCAAGCTTTATAAATATATTAAATTATAAATATTAAATTCTGTGCAGAGTGTAATAATTGCCTGCAACCAGTGAACTTGGAGGAATGAAAATTGAGATTGGACTGTGAACCAAATAACTTTTCTGAACTTGCACATATTATACACGTTTGCTTAGAATTAGAAGGGGATTGTTAGGTTAAGTAAATCAATAGAGAGTAGTTAAAGTTTAATTCTATTTTCATGTTTAAAGATAATTAAAGCTAAGTAACCATTTAACGGTGAATATCTATTGCTGCTGGGTTTTGGGGTCCTCTGTGCTCATAACACTTTGATTTAATTGTCATAAAGACTGTAAACTTTGTAAAAATCATTTCCCCTTCAGGACTGTCGATTCCACCAGCTGCGTGAAGAAAATGACAAACATTTCCTGACACTGCTGCTGCCAGCTGAGGTGAAGCGGTGGAAAGGAATTTTTCTTTTTAAAATTTATTTATAGTATCTCCATACATTCTTTACAAATTGACTTAGTATAATATTACATAATAGATACTAAATAATTTTCACCCCCCCCCCCCCCCCCCACCTCCCCTAACCCCTTAGGAAACCACCTTGTGGTGGTTAATTCCCAAAAACCCAAATGGGTGTGGTATAAACCACAAGTGGCATATGACATTCAGGAGCAGAAGTACCACCCCCTCCCCCCCCCCCCCCCCGGCAGACAAAATACACGTATAAACCGAAAAATAATCATTTCTTATATCCATAAAACCCCGGTCCATCAATTTAACCAATCTTATTCATAAACTTTTTTTTGAAAATCCAAACTTGATATTAAATTTTGCACCCTTTCCACCCTCCCAACACTGAGTTAAACATTGTTTACAATCAATAAAAGCTTTTTTAAAAAATTTTTTTTTCAAGTCTTCCTGAATTTCATCCACTGAATTAAAACACCTCTGAACATCCCAGTTCAACACCGAATCTTCCATTCTTCTCAGTCTCAAGTTAAATTTGTAGCTTACTTTCAAAAAAAGTTTTTTCAAATCTTTTAAAATTTTCTTGAACATAATTCCTTCGGTCTTGATCTTCTAAAGCATCAATGTTATTCATATGTTCTTTCTTCTATGTTTCCTAATTTAATATCAAATTTTCCACTTTGTCAATCTTCTCAATGTTAAGTTGAAATTATTGTTTATTTTCAAGAAAAACTTATTCAAAATTTTTAACTCTTCTTGGACATTGCTCCTTCAACTTTAATTTTATAAATCATCAATCTTGTTCATAGTTTCTTTCTACTGAGTTTCCAAATTTAATAAAGTTTCCGTTTTTTCCAATTTTCTCAATATTAAACTGATCTTGTTGTTCAGTTTAAAAAAAACCTTTTCAAAACTATTAAAATCTGTTTGCAATGTATGCATACTCACAGATAATAAATTCACTCTTCCAATATTCCATCCAAAAAAAAAATCACTGATAAACCTTATTGCAGGTCATTGAATTCCATATATATGTTTATCTTCAGAAAATATTTCAAATATTTCAAATCAACATTCGTCGCCATCTTTCAAAAAGGAGTCCGAAATCAACTTTAATAAGTTCTGTTCTTGAGAAAATTCCAGCACCAACTCCGGCTCTGTCTGGGCAAATAGGTCAAATTTCTTCCAAAGTCAAAGAATGTAATTTTGTTCTGTATTTATAGATAATAAATTCATCCTTCTGATATTCCATCCAAAAAAAATCACTAATAAACTTTAATGTTATCTGGATTTTTAAAACTCACGGGCAACCAATGCCAATTACTGCAATTTATCTTCATAAAACATTTCAAATCAATATTCATCACCATCTTTCAGAGGGGTGTCCAAGGCCAGCTTATCCGACAGTCCAATTAATGAGCTCCATTCTTAAGAAAATTCCAGCCTTGACTCCGTGGTTCTGTCTGGGCAAGTAGGCCGAGTTTCTTCCAAAGTCGGAGAGTGTAGTTTTGTTCTGTATTTGAACTCTATTTTCCTTAATCTTTGTTGCCATTTTAAACATCTTTCAGAGGGGTGTCCAAGGCCAGCTTATCCGACAGTCCAATTAATGAACTCCGTTCTTAAGAAAATTCCAGCCTTGACTCTGTGGTTCTGTCTGAGCAAGTAGGCCGAGTTTCTTCCAAAGTCGGAGAGTGTAGTTTTGTTCTGTATTTGAACTCTATTTTCCTTAATCTTTGTTGCCATTTTAAAAGATAATAAATTCACTCTTCCAATATTCCATCCAAAAAAAAATCACTGATAAACCTTATTGCAGGTCATTGAATTCCATATACATGTTTATCTTCAGAAAATATTTCAAATCAACATTCGTCGCCATCTTTCAAAAAGGAGTCCGAAATCAACTTTAATAAGTTCTGTTCTTGAGAAAATTCCAGCACCAACTCTGGCTCTGTCTGGGCAAATAGGTCAAATTTCTTCCAAAGTCAAAGAATGTAATTTTGTTCTGTATTTATAGATAATAAATTCATCCTTCCGATATTCCATCCAAAAAAAATCACTAATAAACTTTAATGTTATCTGGATTTTTAAAACTCACGGGCAACCAATGCCAATTACTGCAATTTATCTTCATAAAACATTTCAAATCAATATTCATCACCATCTTTCAGAGGGGTGTCCAAGGCCAGCTTATCCGACAGTCCAATTAATGAGCTCCGTTCTTAAGAAAATTCCAGCCTTGACTCCGTGGTTCTGTCTGGGCAAATAGGCCGAGTTTCTTCCAAAGTCGGAGAGTGTAGTTTTGTTCTGTATTTGAACTCTATTTTCCTTAATCTTTGTTGCCATTTTAAACATCTTTCAGAGGGGTGTCCAAGGCCAGCTTATCCGACAGTCCAATTAATGAGCTCCGTTCTTAAGAAAATTCCAGCCTTGACTCCGTGGTTCTGTCTGAGCAAGTAGGCCGAGTTTCTTCCAAAGTCGGAGAGTGTAGTTTTGTTCTGTATTTGAACTCTATTTTCTTTAATCTTTGTTGCCATCTTAAACTAAAAACAATTGATAAACAAAAAATAAGAAATATTCTTAAAACAGGTATTTAAATAACTGCCTGGGGGAGACCGGGAATGCACGTCCGCTCCCTACGCCATCTTGCCACGCCCCCATCAGGAATTTTTCTTTTGTTGTTTTACCACACTCTGGCACACAATTGTTTCCCCTCTTTCTTGTAACGAACGTGGAGAAAATTTCATTGATGCAAGGGCAGACATATTTGATCTGGCAGATATCATTGACCCTCAATTTAGTGGATACCTTACACATCAACACAATAGCTTCATTGATAGCAAGGAAGCCATTCCTTAAAAAGCTCTGTCTTTTGGAGCAATATCAGACACCTAGAATTTTTACAATTTCTAAATCTGAATACGAACACAGAGGCACTGAAGGACAATGACATTACTGTTTAGGTGAAACACCTGAAGTAAATACACATGGATCTGCTGGAAAGATTTCTTTCTTTCTTCTTTGGCTTGGCTTCGCGGACGAAGATTTATGGAGGGGTAATATCCACGTCAGCTGCAGGCTCGTTGGTGGCTGACAAGTCCGATGCGGGAGAGGCAGACACGGTTGCAAGGGAAAATTGGTGGGTTGGGTTTTTCCTCCTTTGTCTTTTGTCAGTGAGGTGGGCTCTGCGGTCTTCTTCAAAGGAGGTTGCTGCCCGCCAAACTGTGAGGCGCCAAGATGCACGGTTTGAGGCGATATCAGCCCACTGGCGGAGGTCAATGTGGCAGGCAGAAGGATTTAATGTCCTGTTAAACCTCAGTATCCTGTATTGGATATCAGATCCATTTGAGGAACAACCCAGTGATTTTGATGCAGAAATTCAAGAGATTGATTGATCTTTGGACTGATATAATTGCACGCCGCAAGTTCACTCAATTTATAAAAGATTTTTAGGTTAAGAATGATCTGCTGAATAGATTTCCAAAACTATAGGAATAGGCCAAAATAGTTTTGATTGCCTTTCCCACAATATACATAGTTGAATGTGGTTTGCCTGAAGCGCCTTTTACAGACAGAGAAGTATGAGTGTCCCCTCAGAGGCACTGAGTGTCTGTGGATTCACCTCCAGCCTCACAAAGACCAGTCAAAACTATCAGCTGCCCGAGCTCCAGATCAGCAATCCCTTCAGCCCTCACAGCTCCCTCTTGCATCCCAGTTCCAATATCTGGTGCCCCTTCAGCCTGTTTCCAGATGGTGAATCCCTCAACCAGTCACCAGCAGCCCACAGCCTAGGTGGCTTTCTCGTCTCGAGTCACCAACAGCCTGTCACCTGTGAGTTTCTTCAACCACTGAACCCCTCACTGATCCGCCGCCATGGTCACTATCCTGTGGAACATCTCTTCTTTCAGCTCAATCAGGGGATGGTCTCCGTTTTCTGGTGCCTGCACCAGACCTCTGCTTCCCAAGTCTGCTGATCATAGGTGCCCCCATCTTGGGCGCAGACTCTGGCAGTCGCAGTAATTTTAAATAAAGCCGTTGGCTCCATTTTCAGTGCTGGAATCTTAAGTGCAAGTTGTGAAGATTCTCAGACTCTCCTTCCTAACTGAATAGTTCGGCTATTGTGAGTACTCCTTCAGCCTGAATTGTTCCCTTAGATTTCTTCTTGCTGCAACTTTCAATCTATCCCAATTGGAGAAAGAAGCTGGAGTACTCAGGATGAACATCAGTTATCTAGCAACACCTTCAATTCACCAGCTTCATCATACATTTTCTCAGAGAGCAATAGATTCCAACTCTCTGCTCACTCACTATTTCTGTTCTTGTTTGAAACAGCGATTTGAAAGCTCAGGCAGTACCACTCACAACAGCTTCATTTCACTGCATAGACGAGAAAAATAAGCAAGCAGATTTATAGGATATGAAATGTTTGAGGGGAATGTTGGCGAGAATGTGGAATGAGCACCCAGCTGAAGTGATGAATGCAGGCTTGATTTTAACATTTAGGTACATGGATGGGAGGGTTATGGAGAGCTATAATCTAGGTGCATGTCAATGAGACAAGGCAGAATAGTTTGGCATGGACATGATTGGTCATTTTCTCTGCTGTAGTGTTAGGATGTGATAATTCAGCACTCTCAAAGCTTTGATCACACTGGAAAGACAAATCCAGCTCTTGGATATTACTCCTATTAATAAACATTTTTTTTTGAAAAAAGATGCTATACAGTAACATAATGAACAGGCATTACAGTCACATTTCTAGTGAGTTTTAAGCAAGTACAAGAATGGGGCTCCTAGTGAAATTTAAAGGATTGTGGGAATAGAGGCTCCAAAGAATTTCACCTTGAGAGGTTTGGTGAGTTTAAAAGGAGTGCAGGAAATGGGGTCCTAATGAACCAGTTGCCAAATCATCAGGATTTCAAAGTGATCAGGCAGCTACACATCCAAAATAGAGCAACAGAGAAGACTTGTTTCCATAATATGTGCAGTGCATTAGTGCAGGGAGTTACTCGGGCAGAATATGAGGTGCTGTTTTTCTCATTTTAGTTTGGTCTTAACCTTGGCAGTGGAGAGGACTTCCAGATTGTTGTGAGATGAAGAGGGGAAGTTGCATTTATTTGGGAGTTCAGGCTGGCCGTTACTTACAGAATGCAGATGTTCTGCAAAACACTTACCAAGTAATGGATTGCTTAAGGCAGTATGTGAGTGGGGGGTGGGGAATGCTAACAGTTGAGAACCACTGCTCTAGACTCAATTGTTAGTGAAATATTTTGCTTGAGAAAAATTGTAATTGGCCCATTTCCTTTGAAAATGAAACATTGGACATAACAAGTCAATTAGGTACGATTAAAACAGTGGTTTTCAAACTTTTTCTTTCCACCCACATACCACCTTAAACAATCCCTTACTAATCAGAGAGCACCAACAGCATAGGGAATACTTAAAGGTAACAGGACCTTTCGGCCCATGAGCCTGTGCCATCCAAATACACCAATTAATCTCCAACCCTGTGTATGCTTTTAGAAGGGTGGGAAGTAACTGGAGAGCCCAGAGGAAACCCATGTAGACACAAGGGGAATGTAGAAACTCCTTTCAGACAGCACTGAATTCAAATCCCAGGTCACTGGTGCTGTAATAGCATTGTACTAACTGCTACAGTTTTGGGGGGGGAGGGGGAATAGCATTATAAAAGTCAGAAGAATCTCCAAGTAAAATTGGTTTAAATGTGAAAAGTTTGTATCAAAGAGAAAAAAATCGTTAAGTGAATGAATTACCGGTAGTGATTTCCAAGCATTTCTACATAATGTCAATCAAATATGGATATTTTGGGCCATGAAATCTGGTTGAATTTGATTTCAAAATACAAACATGAGATTGCATAAAACCATACCTTATTACACTTATAAATCAGGTTATAAAATAGTTGAGTAGCAGAAGATGAAATTGTCAAAATTCTTCATGATTAAATCTTGGCTATTTACACAATTAGATTCAAGAAGAAAAATCTCCGGTTCTAGAAAAGGCTTTTCTTGGGTACTCAGAATGCCATTAGGCTCTTCAGATACACGTGAAATTCTAATACTAATACCAATTTGCTGGGAATCTGAGAAGTAAACTGGGACTTTGCCATTTATGATTACATTTGAAGAGAAAGGCGATCTAGAGTTTTATGGTTGGTCCTGAATAATATCACTAACAAAGCTTCTAAAAGCATTCAACACATAGCAAACCAATTTAGTTTAATTGTCCGAACAGGATATAAACAAACTTAGTTTACAGGAAAGCTTTACATTTATACAAAATTAATATCAGTCAATTGTCCTTTTGAAAATTATAAAAATGTTAAATGAAAATTCTATTTCACATCAACATGAATAATCAATCAACCAGGGACAACACCAATGATAAGTTACAGAAAGACGGCTTCAGACATTCACTTTTTAAATAGTTCTCAAAAATAACTTACAATATGGTCGCAATGTTTCAATTAAAAACATTGGCAATAGACACAACTGGACCATCATGCAATATTAAAATAACATCAAAACAAATTAATCTTAATGAGATTGCTAATTTTCTCTTTCCCACCACCATCTGCTTTGCACTCTCAAAAATCAACCTTCTGTAGCTTTCGTGTTACGTGAGTGTGGAGAAGAATGACACGCACACCAAAGCCTCAGCCTAGAATAGTTTATTGCATTGGTCATCGCATTTATACGGGCCCCAAGCACTGACGCCAGGGCACTGCGACATTGGAGTGCTGGCCTATATTGGCCAGCATTCCCACCACTGCTTGCTGTCTTCTTGCCTTGCAGGTCACCTGGGATGACAGCTGGTGTCACCCCCAGGTCTGCACGGTGGCCGCGTTCGGCCATTTTGTGGGCCAATCTACATCTCCGTGCGCAGGCTGCTACACAATCACCCCCGCCAGAACTAGTGATCGTGCTGTTGACTTGGGCAGTGTCCTCCATTGTCCCCGATGACCCTGTAGGATTGTTGTAGGGCCGTTGGCTTGCGCCCCTTTGCACAAACGTATATTGGTAAGTCTAAGTTCCTGGGGATGTTATGTTTGGGCTGGCCAGATGGTGGGGGTTGTTGCAGGACCACAAGTTCTCAAGGGTGGCCGCAAGGTCTTCTATTGTTGCTGCGAATACTTGATAACACAAAAAAATTAAAGCAGATGATATCAAGATTTAAACCTCCAGTTCACACAAGTTTTCTGTGGCACAGGTGATTGCAAAAATCTACAATACGAAGTCACTTTTTTACCTATCTGCCGGTTTTGCTTTGCCTATTGATAGTTCAACAATGTAATTTGGCACCAAGAGAATTAATCAAAAAATGCTGCACATCAGCACACAAAATGAACAGTAAAACTTTCATCATATGGCTGGCATTTCACTTGTGATCAACTGAAGCATTTTGAGTACTTTTGTTTTATTCTTCCAGCAAATTGTACAAACTAGTTTTGGTTTGATTAAATACAGGAAGGTTGTGAATATCAGTCATCGAAGCCGTGAACATTTTTCTTCAAAATTTACATCAATATTCAGCAAAAATATACTTTTTATATTATTTACAACTTGTAATCAGAAAATAAATATTTCCCAGTTTATACACAGGCTTGAAATTGAAGTTACTTTGAGATCTTATTTTTACAAAAAATGGTCATACTGGATCACCATCTGCTACACCACACATTATAGTACACATGGTCCTCCAGTCTGAATGCTTGCAAGCATTTGGTCAGATTGCAAGCTGCGAAGTTGGGAATCTGCCACAAAGGCAGCAGCGAATCATCCCACTTGGCATGAAGAGCAAGTTTTTGAGCAATGGTGTTGGGCAGGGTTAGTTGAGCTGCGTAGCCAGTCGAGATGTGGGGCTCAGGTCTGCACCCTACTGAAAGGTTGAGGTGATTGATGGGAACATGCAAAGGCTACTTCCTTTGTTAAAAGATTTCCACATCCCGTATACTCTCATGTCCACTTCTTTTAAGTGACATGCCCCTCAGTTAAGATTGCAGAGAAATCTCCATGCAGGAGAGCCATGCCATTAAGCAGGGAGGCGGTGCCATAAGCTTCCATCAGATGGTGTTTAGGAAGGCTTGATAACACCCAGGGTAGGTGGTGGATCCCTCATAGCAATGATCTGCTCTAATCATGCCAGGCAGAGTGCAGCCCTGAACTCCAAATCTCAGCACTGAGATTCCCAACCAACCTTTGCAGGTGGCCTCTACACTTTGAGGGGAATCATTGCTAGATTCTGTGCCAGGTTCATGACACTGTTGTAGGCAGCATCAGAAAAGGCAGGGATTCATTCCAGGATTCTGGCATAGCAGCATTGTCAGTAATGCACCCAATGCACCAATATGTAATGCTACAATTATTAGTTCAAAATCCATGCTCTCATTTTGGAATGCATCAAGCGCAAAATGAAAAACTGCATCAGCGTTTGCTTCCATTCTTGCGTTTTCTTAAATGAAAGGACACAAATGAAACAAATACTATTGACTCAACATTTTGTGAAAGGTGAACGAGATGGAGGCCAAAAGTAAATTTCATGAGATATAGCAGTTCCTAAAAATCTGGAGAAATGCTCCAATTATTGAACAAAAGCCCGAGATGCGACCCCAAATATGAAACAGGTAACTGTGTTGCGAAGGATTACTGTTCAGGTGTCGAGTTCAATAAGACCTTCCAGAAAGAATATTTATGTTCCAACATGAACATTTCAACAAGGAAACAGCAAATTATTCTTGGTCCAGCACCAGTGCAGACAGTGCGTTAGGGTCTCTCATGAGTGGATGCGCTGATAGAATTCGATCAATTTTCTCTCTTTGATGGAAATCAGGAAAGATCTTAAACAAATCTTGTTTCAGTTGTTCCGTTTCCTCTTTTGATCGCAAAGGAGGAATCACAGGCCACGCTGGGATTGGTGGGCAAATACCAGGTTGCGGCACTAATGACACGCTTTGACCAATTGGGCTCTGTGAAGTCCTAAAAAGGAGAAGTGGACAAGATACTCAGTCTGCAGCATTGCTAAATGTACAGTTCATAACAAAATGCACTACATTACCACATGCCCAACTGTTTCTTCATAGACATGATCTTAAATAAATGTGCAACTTACATTTTCAGAACAAAATTGCAACAGAATAGAGTAAATAACATTTTTGACATATGTACATAGCAAAATATCGGTACTACGTGTTCCCCAGAGATTTCACTCTAATCCTCAATTGCATATTTATACAAATAAAGCTCATCCAGGGAATTGCTGTTAAAGTCAGCTTTTTGTCCCAAATTCTCCAAAATTGTAATTACTACCCCCTGAAAAGGCAGGCAATTCAGGCAGCATAAAAAAACCATTATGTCCATGTGAAGGAAATCACTTATTGCCATTATTTTATGAAGCTGAGGATTGTAATCCTTGATCTGTTGCTCTTTTACTTGTGGATAGTAGAGACCTTTGATTTATGGGAAGGCATTAAAAAAAGGGATAAAATCCAGTGGTAGCTTTATACTGGATAGCTACAAGCATCTTTAAATTTGCTCATCCAAGTGACTAGAGAGTATCATATTCCACTCCAGATATTTTTTCCAGATGTCAGAAAGTCTTGGGAATTCATGAGTAAATGCAGTCACTTGATGCAGGCTATCTCAGCTTTGACCTGCTCTTGCAGCCAGCCTATTAATATGGATTGTTCACTTAAATTTCTGATCAATGTGACTCCATATTGATGATGGTGGGGCATTAGAAGATAGCAGAGTTCAACACTCTCTTGTTGAAGAAGAGTCCAGTATTTGATTATTTTAGTAGTCACAGAATAGAAAAATACTCCATATGAACAGCCTTTACCAACATCCAGAGACGATCATCCTGCAGGGTTGATTAGTTACTGTGAACCTCGGAAAATGCATAGGAGTTCAAGTCAGAGGGATGATTAAAAAAAAGGAAAAGGAACATCAAGCTTAGGACTGATGATTAACAGAATTCTGAATCAGGAATTGTATTGAAACAAGTACCTGTGGGATTTTAAATTGTGAATAGCTGGAGCCAGACCAAATGAGCTGTGCTGAAGAACAATGCATTTACTCTGAAGATAACCCTGGAGGAAACCAAGGCTTCATTTGCTCCCTATGCTGTTTCCATGGTAATGGAGATAACCAAAGGCTGAAGTTAAAATGGAGATGAACCCTGGTCATGAAACCACCTCATCCATGAGAACAAGATTACTGCATTCACTACTAGGAAAAATCCATCACTTGCTCCTAATTGGCTTAGCACAAATAAATAAAATTCCACACAGGTTCGCTGTGGCCACTAATAATCTAGGTGTCCTGGGATGAAGATATCTGCAATTAGTTAGCCGTAGCAAAGTCGGCCAAGGCAGAATAGTCCCTTTAGGGAACAAAAGAAATAAGAGAGAGGGACCCTGGGAACAGGATTTAACTTCTTATCAAACCATAGATCACAAGAATCTGGTATCATGGAAAGACCCAGAACTAACACATACAAGATGAGTTTGGGATTCAGAATAAAGGGAAGCCATGGGTCCAAGACTCATCACCCACCTCACATCTTCAGAGTATAGTGTGCAAGGCACAGGTGCTCAAATTGCCTTTGGAATTAAGATAAGCAGGTGTATCTTTTAGCCAGAAATAAAATTGAAGAATTAAATGCTTTTTCTTTCAGTGCTTTAGTCCATTGAGCAACTTTCAAAGCAGGAATACTGCAATCACTTGCAGGATTTATTAAAGGGACATGCATCAACCCTTAAGATAAGAATAACATCCATGAGAGGATTTCCCACTTCACAACACTCATCTTGTAGCAAATTAATGGCAACTTGTGCTTCAGATTTTGAATGGCATGGGGTACATCAGGATGGGAGTCTGCATAATTACCTTTCCCTTTTAAAAAATACCAAAGAGATATTTTGCAAGCAAATAGAATTCAATTTGGACAAAGGACCATAAATATCAAAAATACAATTCTTAATATGGTTTAGTAGTATAAAAGAATAGACCAAAGTAACTCTGATTGTCTTTGAAAAATTGCCAAGGAGAATTTCACTTTTTCCTGAACAGATAAGAATTTAATTCACCACCTCAACAGTCTGAACTGAAATGCTGGTCTAGATAATATAAGCAAATTCTAGAACAGTGTTTGGCCCAGAGATGATAAAATACTACAAAAAGCAGATGTCAAATTAGGACTTAATTAAGTTGTTTGCACCACAGATATTACTTATTTACAAAGGAAAACTATTCCAGCTAAGCACAGTTGGTGCCTTGTGTTTAAAAATGTTTCCAACAAGAATCAATATCCCACACAGAAAATAACTGAAAATATTACAATTTAAAATGATAAAATATGAAACAAAAGGTAATAATAATAACAAAAATAAATTTAATCCATAAAAGAATAATAGCTTTTACTTCACTGATAGCCAGATGAGCAATTTTGATGACATGGAAAGATAATTTAATACCAATGGGTACAGGACATTATGTCTTGCTTGAGTTTGGACAAAATTAGACACAACTTTAAAGAGATCAAGATTGAATTTGACAATAAAGGCAGCCCATTTATGGACTACTATCATAATTTAAATACATAGGCAGGGGTACTCTGGGGGATTCCTGTATGATGTCTGGGAGCTGAGACTCAATTCTTTACATATTATTCGCTGGTGACCATGTTTAGTGGGAGGGATATGACAGGGGGCAGGGGAGAGATGGGAAGGTTCTTATTTTTGCCATTTTCCTTTATAAGTGGAAGAGATTAGTCCAATTAGATAACCAACAATAAATATGTCGTTGTGGCTGCTCTCCACGAGGCAAGTGAACCGGCCCCACTTGTAAGCCACTCAGCGGGGCAGCCGGCCAAAATGGCGCCGTCGGGGGTATCCCTTCCTTCCAGCACGGTGCTCAGAAACCCGTGCTGGGGGACCACATGATGCCCGGTGACGTCAGGACCCTCCAATAAACTAGTCTGCTCACTGAGCTCAACCCGTCTGGTTGTGTGTGTTATTGCAGGAGCAGAGTAGCCGCCGCTACAATTGGTGACCCCGACTGGGTCAAACGTCTTTGAACCCATCATCAGCGAGCCTGGGATCAGCGCTCTACCTGTAATAAATACCTGAAAGTGTCTGCTTGCAGAAAGGTGTCCAGCATGGGTCCATTCCTTCCAAGAGGATCATCGGGTATCATAAATATGTTTTCAGCAAATGTATATGGTAGTAACCTAACAAAAAGAAAAAAAAATTCACATCTTTCACAGAAAAGATGCACAACTTTCCTAGATGAGATTATTTAAAAAAAAATCACTAGATTTTCCCCAGTGAATTTCAGCAAACAATTACTTATTTCCCTATCAAATCTGGAGCAACTTTTCTGTTAATTTTCATTGAATTGAATTGAAATCAATTACAGTACAATCTGGACACTCGAAGAAAGCAAAATCAGCCGTTAAAAGCATATATTCAAACCTCCAAAAAAATTATTTCAAGCCCAGGAATTGCTTCACATTCAATTTTAATCATAAAAATATAAAAAAGTTACAGGACATTTAATCTTGTCCATTCTCTGCCACTTTAATATGATTATTACTGACCTTTTACCTTGGTGGTACTTTCTGCACTAACTCCCTCCTTGGTTCCTTAATATTCAAAAAGCAATCAGTTTTAGCCTTGAACGCACTCAGCTGATGAATGTCATCAAACTGGATAGAGCATTCCAAAGGTTCAATAACCACGGGATAAACACATTTCTTCTAATCACTGTTGAATGGCTCACCCTTTTGCTTTGAGCGTTCATTCCCTTCAGCATCATACTTTTGCTCTGAGATCATCTCTCATTCTTCTAAGCTAGTGAGTAGATAGTCACGTTGAATGGGCAAGGCATAAATTACTTTGCTTTTATGTCAATTAAACATCCTCAATCTATACCAGCATGCTACAAAATCCCACGTACTCTTATTCTGAACGCCTCTTGGATACCACATTAAAAAAAAATGCCTTCCCCCAAAGATCCACTTGGACAACTCCTTATCTATTCTGCGAGCAAATTCTCCAAATAAAAATTGGCAAACATCATCTCCTCTATTAAATACGGATTAGTTCATTCATTACTTTTGAAGTATCCAGTCACCATTGCCTTTGTGGTAGATTCAAGCAATTTCGTACTATTGATGTCTTGCTAATAGACACCCCTTCTTAAATAATGGGGTTACATTTACGTCTTGGTGATCTGTGGGATTCACGGATTTTATTGCAGTTGACGAGTGATCCGGTGTTTTTGGTCATCATCAGCTTTTATAGATTTCATTTACAAAAAATGCAAACATTCCACTTCATACAATTCTATATCAACACATTTTGTACTGATTGTTATGAATGAAGGGCATTATGATGGGATAGCCTCAGTAAAAATAATGGTGGTTAACCAGCAATTAAAATCACTGCCATTAAAATCAATTAAAATCAAAGGCAAAGCTTCTCTTTACAATTATTATCCACTTGCTCCTGCTGTAAAGTGCACGTGAGGTGCTGCCTCCACAGATCATCAACTAATATCAGTAAGTGGTTTATACGCAAGATCAGCCATTAAAGCATAGTCCCAGAACCGAGCCAGTTTCTATCAAATCTTATAACGGATGAACTTGGGGAAAAATATTTAAAATCTTTAAATCTTCCAAAAATTGACTGCCACAAAGCAAATGAGTCAATTCTGAATCATGCATTGTGTCAATATTTAATACTGAAAAATTGGAAATGCCCAATCTAAAGAGTTGCATTCACTTGTTGAGTCAAAAAGCTTTTCGAAAAATGACCGTTAGCTATACAGTGAAACCTCGTTGTAACACGATTGTTTAGGTCAAAATGGCATTGCGATAAAAGCGGGTCATGCTAAATTGGAGTTTCACATATACAGCGAGAACATCAACATCAGTAGCATTTCAAGCTGCCTCACCTCCATTTTGGCCAAAACCAAGTCCTACCTGCATAAGCTGGCCACACTCCAGTTGCATTACCTGGGCATCAGCTCCCTGAGCAGGAGCGGAACCTTCGGCAGCTGAGGGAGCTGGCCAGGCTGGAAAATCTCTTCTCAATCACTGTTCAGACATGCTGTTATTTTCCATTTGAAAATACAGAAAAATAATCAAATGACTGCACAGCCAGACAATCTGCCAATAGAATTCGGTCTACTAATGAATAAAAAATTATGAAATCCTTAAACATTAGACTAAATTGCCCATTTCTATATTCCAGGCTAAAGATTTGAAGGGTATATAATAAAAAATGTAAAAATATATTCTCTTCTTCTTGGTCTCCATGGGCATTGCGACTCCGGTAGTCACTTGTTTGTTTAGCAGCGTTGACTGTGGCTACGGAGCTGATCCCGGAATGGCAGGCAATGCCATGGCTGCTGCAAATATAGGACACCATTGAACTGTTGTCAGTTGTGCTCTTCGCTTAGCTCTCAAATTGACTTAAGATCACTCTTTTGCCTTGCTCTAGGTGTTGAAGAAGAGCACCTCGCCATTATAATACATATGGAGAGGTGCTCGAGGTACTCAATATCAACACCTAGAGCACCTCACAATATAAAATATATACATATAGTGTGTATATATATATATATATATATATATATATACACACACATATATATATACATATACACACACACCCATACATACATACACACACACATATATACATATACACACACATATAACACACACACACACATACATATATATAATATATACATTTCAGTTTCTTGGTCATGAATTTTACAATCAACTTCTACCTAATCCAAACAAAGTTTTTTTTTACACCATTATTAGAGTGCTCAATATAAACTGTTGTAAACATATAGTTACCTTTCCCGAATTATTGATTTCCAGCTTGCAGATTCATGCACAAATTCTCTTAGGTTGTCATTAGTGACAATAATCCCTCCTGTTTCCTCAGCAAGGTGCAATAAAAACCTGCAGAAGACAAACAATAAATTGCCATAAATTATTGAGGGTGACATGTATATCATTCAGCTTTTCAGATTCCCTGAAAATGCTTTATAAAGCTTTTTAGGTTTGAATACGCAATGAACAAGCCTGTCCAAGGCTATTCTACCTCACACACATTGAAAACATTTCACGATTTTATAATGACTGGATTTTAGTTATCTGCTCCTAAATTTGGCACCAGAATAATTCAGGAAATTTTTGCTGCAGTAAAACTGCAAATATACATGACAGAATCTGACTCAAAAGTTAGCCATTGCATTAGTACCTCTCTTCGTACACAAGATACAATCCTTGGAAAGACTGGTGAAAACAGCTCTAAAATGGGTCATTATGGCCAACATAACCCATATCAAGGAATGTACTGCCCACAGAAGCACTCTGCTGGAAACCTTGCAGGAACTCTTGCAATCCCTGTTTATCCATAATTGCCTCACTGGGAACTTGGGAGGAACCCATGTCCTCCTGGTTGCTCGGCATTACCGTGCCAGAAACCCAGAACAATGCAGCAGTGAGGTGTCCCTCAGCTCAGTGCAGAAGAGCTGCCTGATGGACACTGGGAGTACAGCACCCTGAATCCTAGAGTCTCTCTCCTTTTGAGTTGCGAGAGTGGGGGAGACAAAAGCATACATCGCATCCAAAGGTGATGAGACATATGGAGGATCTGGGCATTGTTAACACATGGAGTATGTGCAATGGCCTGCAAACATTGAACTGACCAGGGTGCAGCCCTGAACCCTAAATCTCAGCAAAAAGTGGATGTATACCCAAAACTAGCACCTCACAAGGAGCATTTTCACATCGAGCCAAAGACAATTGATTGGCAGGGAGAAATTTCTTCATTAATATTTCTTCCTTATTTTTCTTTGGTGTTTTCATTTGCCCCAGTTATTGTAAATTTCACTCCATCTGCCTCAAATGGATTGTTTGCAATATATTATTTAATACTTCAGTGACAGTAGAGAACAAAATAATTGCAATATATTGTTGAATTACAGAGCTGCAGACACAACTAGTAAATGCGAGAGTTAAATATGTGATATAATGGCCAACAATTTATTCAAAGGGGAATAGTGAGGGTTTGGAGAAGTAGAAAACATTTACTTTTGTGAGAACTTGAATACAAAAATAATCTTTAAAAATGAGAGCTCTGAGCAAAACAACTTTGTTACAGAATTTCCAACAAATTCTTAAGAATGTTCAACAAAAGTACCCAGTTAAAAACAAGGATAATAAGAGGCAGCCTTGGATAACAAAGGAAGGCATCAAATTAAAAGCTCATGAAAAAGAGTAATCAAAAGTAGTGTGAAAGTTGATTGGAATAAAGAAAGGGAACATTATAAATGCATACAAAAGCAGACAGTTTTTAAAATAAATATACAAATCAAACAAGGGTGTCTAAAGTGAAAAGAAGTCTCTCAGAAGATGAGAAGGGTAATTAATAATGGGTATTGCTCAAATGGCTAAGGCCTTAACTAATTTTTGTGTCAGACTTCACAAAAAGTAATGTTAGGGGTGTGATGGAAGATGAAGATCTCAATTCAATTGCTATCAATAAAGAGGTAGAGCTGGACAAAAGGTAGAGAAGTCCCCTGGTTCTGAAAGAACTGGTAGAAGTTGTAGCCTGTGGTAAATTAGCAAAACTCTCAAGTACATCTCAGCTGACTGGAAGATGGCAAATTTCACACCACTCTTAGTGTCTGTACTTGGGGAAAAATGCTTGAAGCCATCATTTATGAAGAAATACCATGACACTGAAATAGAAAATGTTTCATCAGATAGATGCAGCTTGATTCAGGAAGGGAAGGTCATGTTTAACAAATTTACTGGAGCTTTTCTTTTGAGTGCTGTAGGTAGAGGGGAACAGGTGCATGTTGAAAACTTGGATTTTCAGAAAGCATTTGATAAGGTGCACATAAAAGATATTTGTGCAAGAATGATGTATGAAGGTGGGAAAAATGCATTGGCATGGATAGATGATTAACTAATAGAAAGCAGCTAGTTGGAATAAAGGGGGTTTCTCTCTGGCAACCAGAGATCAGCGGGTGCCGCAGGTATCAGTGCTGGCCCTGCAACTGCTCACAATGTACATCAATGAATGGAGGAGGGGAAGTGTAATGTATCTAATGCCCCTTTTCCACTGACATCCCAGTTAATAGGCTGTGCAGTGCCCTGGGATAGGAAGCCCTTTGTGCCCATTGGGCCACTCTTAAGTGGGACATTAATTGCTTTTCAACTGAACACACCCCCAGGGGATCAGAGAGCTCAACTTTCAACTGGAAGCGGGTGACTTTCTGCTGTCCCTTTTTCACCGATTTTATCAGCACACTGTCATCAGCAAATGCTGGGGATACGATTTGGGGTAGAGGTGGTTAATCTTTGGTGTGCAATGACATCATTTGACGCTGACGTTCGGAAAATGTTCCTTTTCCACTGGCATCCTGTCCCAGTGGAAAAGGGGCTTGTTTGTTGATGATACCAAATTGAGTGGAAAAGCAAATTGTGTTTCGGAAACAGATGGACTGCAGAGAGAGAGAGAGAGAAAGAGAGAGGTAGGTTAATTGACTAATGGTATGGCAGATGGAGTGCAATGTTGGTAAATGCAAGGCCATTCACTTTGGAAGAAAAATTGTAGATCGGGTTATTTCTAAAAAGGTGAAACTGCAGCACAGGAAGGATGCAGAGGAGATTTACAAGAATGTTGCCTGTGTTTGAGTTACAGGGAAAAGTTGAGCAGGTTGGGACTTTATTCCCTGGAGCATAGAAGATTGAAGGGTGATTTGATAGAGGTATTTACAATCATGGGCGGGGGGGGGGAGGAACCAGATAAGAGTAAAGAGTAAATGTGGACAGGCTTTTCCCCATTAAGAGTGGGGGAGATTCAAACAAGAGGACATGGATTGAGATTGAATGGTGAAAAGTTTAGGGGAAACATGAGGGGGAATTTCCTCACTCAGAAGGTATTGGGAATGTGGAATGAGCTTCTGGCTAAAGTGGTGGATGCTAGTTCGATTTTAATATTTAAGAAAAAGTTGGATGTTTATGGATGAGAGAGGTATGGAGGGTTATGGGTCAGGAGTGAGTCAATGGGACTAGGTGGGAAAGCATGGACTAGAAGGGCTGAACTGGCCTCTGTGCTGTAATTGTTGTATACTGTAGTGCAGAGACACTTGGGGATGCTTGTGCAAGAAAAGGTTGATTTGAAGGTGCAAAACTTAATCAAGGAGGCAAACAGGATGTTGGCCTTCATGACAAGAAATTGAATTTAAAAGTAGCATTCTGTTGCCACTGGGCAGGACATTTAAAATTTAAATTTGAAATGTGTCAATGTAGAAATACATAATGGTACAGGCCATTTTGGCCCAGGAGTCTGTGCCACCCTAACCAATTAACCTACAGCCCCAGGAGAATGTACGAACTCCTTACAGACAGCATGGGATTCGAACTCTGGTCCCCAATCGCTGGTGCTATAAAAGGCATTGCGCTAACCATTACGCCAACTGTGCTGCCCATGTGTGCATTTTTGGTCTCCTTACTTGAGAGAGGATATACAGTAAATCCCATGATATCCGGCACCTATGGGGATTGGTAGATGCCGGATAACTGAATTTTCTCTTTGCTTGAGATTATGTGATTGGCGAACTAATGGCGAGTGTGCCAATTACACTTGAATTTTTTTTAAAACCATTTATTTTCTGATATTTTTTGATGGTTGCCTGAATTTCAAATAACAGGAATTTTACTGTTCTAGCTTTGGATGCATTGCAGAGGATGTTCACCAGGTTGAATGAGTGGATAGTTCACCAGAATTAATGGATATCATAGAAGACACAATTAGGAAATGAATAGATGAGATAGAAGCAGGAAAGTTGAACTCGGGGACATGGCCTCAGGATTTGGGAGTGGATTTAAAATTGGAATGAGAAGGAATGGCTTTTCACAGAGTAATGAATTTGTGGCATTCTCTGCCCAAAGACACAGTTGAAACTCCCTCATTAAATACATTTTACACAAATAACAATTTTGCACAGGGTGGGGGGAGGGGAAGAGAAGCTCAGTCCAGAGCCAAACCAGCTGTGATCTTATTGAGAAATGGAGCAGGCTCAATGAGCTAAATACCTTACTCCACACATGTCAAACTCAGGCCCGCGGGCCAAATTTGGTCCGTGATATAATTATATTTGGCCCGCAAGATCATATCAAATATGTATTAGAGCTGGCCCGCTGGCCGCCGCGCCAGTATAGCGCATGCACAGCTAATACTACAATTCCCAGAATGCTTTGCAAATGTGTTGGCACCAGCCCGTCAGCCCCCTAATCGCCCCCACCTCCTCTCTTTACTTTCATTAACATCTGCGACCTGTCGTCCAACTCACACGTAATAAACCCCTTATGAAAAATGGCCAAACGAAAGACAGAAAACAGGACCTTTCAAGACAGGTGGGAGGCAGACGATATGTTCATCATTTTAAAAGACAAACCTGTTTGTCATTGAAGCAAGTTGTTAATTTTTTGACTTGTTGGCTTGTGAAAAAACTACATTTAAAAGGAGCTTAAAGGCTATAGAGAAATATTATTTATTGAATATTTTATTTCTCATTTGTTAATGCTTCTTCTGGAAGCATTAACCAAAACTATTATTAAACATTTATTTTAATAAGAAAAAGTTTAACATTACATATGTTGAAAGAAGAGAAAACATGCAGATGTTGTTGAAAATTTTCAATAAATATTTAGTTTGGCCCACTGTGAATTTGAGTTTGACACCCCTGCCTTACTCCTGCCATTACTTAAACTCAATCTCTAGTGAGAATCAACTGTGCTATATTACTACTGATTTAATCTCCATTCTATTTATAGAACAAAAAAAACCACACCGGAAAATAACAAGGCTATCATTGGTTATGAGGCTTTCTCATTGGTCTGTTGAAATGAACACAAGGTTTGTCCAATCTGTCATTTACCTGTCATCATGTGATGCAATTCTTGTTCCACAAACAGTTCGAGCTGGTGTGAATGAAAGCACACCCAGTCCTTCAAGTTCATTTAAAAAGTGCTGTTCTGTTTATAGACAAAATTTAAACATTCAGACAAGAATTAATGGTTCAGAAATTGTTTACAGTGAAGGCATCAATCTATTGCTTTCCATCTCTAAACTTGCATTCTGAGTTAAAAGATATTTTTCAATAGTCAAAGTAATGGGAGAGTTAATGTGTGGAGTTACCGCATTTTGAAGCCAAAGAAAATAATTTCAAGATGTTAACCCATTCAAATAGATAAATAAATTAAAATAGATTAATTAAAATCTTACATATTTAAAACTTTGTTTATGGGTCATACCTGTGATTCTGTCATCACGTTTGGTTCTCCACTGAGGCACAAACACAGTTATTTCTCGGTGACCACGATTCCAAAAAAATTCCACTGCAATAGCAATACCACGACAGGAAAATACTTTTTTCATTCCATGGCTATAAAAATAAGAATGTAACAGGATATAACTATAACAGATACTTGCAATAACTTGTCAAATCAACTTTTCATGCTAACCAGACCAATGCCCTGAAGATTTTAGATAGTACACCTAACAATTCATGTCCAAAGTACCAGTATTTTTTCCCCAATATCTGAATGACCAATTTTTAAAAATAGGTATTAGTAAATAATTTATAAAATGAAAGAAAATTGTGTGTATACAGATAAATAGCAAGCTTAAATGTTTCAGATGGTAGATTCCCCCGACATAAGGTTAATCAGACACAACAGGAAATGAAATTTTTAGGAATCCTGCTCAGTGCTGATCAACAGAAACTTACCCCAGTGCGTTGAAAGAACTATTTGAAATGAACAAGTGTATTGAGTGGATATAGCACAAAGAAATGAATAGCAACAGCAATAGCAATAGCTTCCCACTCCCGCTAGCGATATGCAATAAAGGTTGTTTGTGTAGCTCATTAGTTCTGATGTTGTGTTATCCTGAGGAGATACAGCACAGGTGCAGCCAAAGCCATAGCTGAAAGTCTGTAGCCTCAATGGATAATCCTAATGAACCTATCCCTTCAGATAGCAACAGAGAAGCCAAATCAAGAAACTTTATTTGAAAGCAAGAATAGGATAGAAATTGACAAAGGCGTATTTTTTCTCGTCCCATTTCTTTACAATAAGCTATATTAAAAAATGATGGTGCTGCCAGACCTGTTATTTGAAAATTCTGCAACCGTGTGGCCTTGTACCCAAGATGTCAAGGACTTTGAGTGGCATCAGCCATGAGGGGTTGCAGACTCCAGGGAAGCAGAGGACTGTTGCAGGGCACCAGACAACAGGGAAAACACTCCATTTGAGAAGAAGCTCAGGAGATAACCCACAGAATGGTGACCACGGCAGCGGACCAGTGAGGCGTTGTTGCAGCTGGGGACACGGGCAGCGGGGCTGTTGGTGACTGGAGGCAAGGAAACCACGCAGGCTTCAGACTGCTGGGATTTGCACCAGGCTGCATTCTAGCTTGAGACTGACTAAAGGGGTATCAAGTATTGAAACCAGGATGTGAGAAGGTGCCAAGGCATTGAAAATTTTGTGATCACGTTGGAGGTTTAGATCTGGTGCTCAGACCATTGATGGTTTGGACTGGACTATTGGGGCTGCGAGGTGAATCCATGGAAATTCAGTGATTCTGGGGGGGGGGGTACTCAGTTTTGGTTCTCTTTCTCTGACTGTAAGAGGTGCTTCATGCAGTTTCTGCCAATTGTGAATCTACCTGCCTGAAAGTAAACTAAAGCAAATTCATTGTAATATCCAATGTTTTTATCCCAAGGCTCCAAACCCAAGGCTCCCAAGCCAATCTTTGAAAGATCTTAGTACTTCTGAGCCTGTACTTTATTGCCCATACACAATAGATCAGCATTCTTCATTGCTTCTGCAAAGCCAACTGGAGCCTCAATGTCTAGTTTCACCAAAGCTCTTGCATGTTAAATAAGATGTCTTTTGTGAAGTGCTACTCTGTTTATGAGGTGACAAACACTAAACCCCACCCCCCCATCTCTTTTAAAGACATATTTATCTATAACCAGGAGTTGTAGGTTAATTGGGGTATTTGGCCAGCACTGGCTCATGGGTTGGAAGGGTCTGTTACCATGCCACCTGTCTAAATGCTTTTAAAATAAAAAAACTTTCACAAAACTACTTTTCCTGATCATCTTGAATTTGCAAACTGCCTTCCTGTTACACTGCGTCAAACATCTTCTTAATGACAATTTTAAACCTAGCAAGCTGCACATTCATACTTTGTCTCGTGTAACTCCTTTATTTTAGAAATTGCACTTCCCAATTTCTAATCTATTGCACTATTTTCAGAAACTATGGAATTTTGTAAAATTCAAATGGATGGATCAATGATCATGCTGATCACTTTGAAAGTGTAGGGATTAAGCCAGAATGAATAAATTTCATTACAGTGTCAATTTTAAGTTTATGCCCAACTGTAAAGACTTCTTAGGCTTAATGAACTAGAGGAGTGGCATTTTCACCCTTCCAATGTGCTCCAGAAAATATCCTCACAACTATTCCTCAATGCTACAAGCTTAGAAAACAAGTAGGACTGTAGATGCTTGAAAAATGGAGGTACACACAACATGCTTGAGGAATTCAGCAGGCCAGATAGCATCCATGGAAGGGAATTGACAGTCAACGTTTTTGGTCATAACGCCACCAAGAGCCTGAATAAAAGGGTGGGTGAGAGGGAGGAGCACAACCCTGAAGGTAATAAGTGAACTGGTGAAGAAGTGAGGAAAAAGGTACAAGGCTAGGAGGTGAATGGAGGAAGAGGCAGAGACCAAAGGAAGATGCACTCTAATTGGAGAGGAGAGTAGATCATGGAATGAAGGTAAGGGGGTAGGGTGGTAGAAGGAGGCTTTGGTGACAGGTAGGTAGAAAGAGCAAGATAGGGGAAAGAGCAGAAATGGAGCCGAAGGGGTCAAGGAAAACATTCTCGTTAGTCCCTTACATTTTAAAGACATAAGCAAGTATATAGGGAAAAGTTGGTCATGTGAATATGAATGCTATTTTAAATTGATGTCAACAGTAATACATTTCCAAACATGCATCAAAATTTAACATAGATTTAAAATCAAAGTCAAGATCAGAATATTTGTTGAATGGTACATGTTCTAAAAAGGAAAACTTTCTCTGAACTCCCGACAATTTAACCTGTTATTGAGGTCTTAAATATCTTCACCAAATGGAGAACATATAAACATAGGTAATTCCATAACTTTCTCCAAATTTTTATTCATCCTGACAATATGCAACTTTAAGAAGCAATGCCATTCTACCCATGCTCACAATTCTTTTAAGAGATGGACATCATAATCCGCACCTTCCCGTAGCCCATCAGTTTACAATCTTACGTACCATCATCTGATTTAGAAACTAACGCTCTCAGCATTTCCATCTCCTCAAATTCATACTTGCTGCTGCTAATTCCATATCTAAACACTCCCAAAATAGAAATAATCAAAAATTTCGACTACATTTAGTAGTTTCTTAAACTAATAGAATATGTAGATAAGATATGAACACTCTTTGGATGTTAGAAATTTTAATTATGAAAAAATGAACAATGCTCATGTTTCCAGTGACTGGAACTTATGCCAGTGAACAAGAAATATTTGAATGTTCAAAATGCTATATAATTTTGGGGTTATTGGACATATCCTCAACTATAAGAAAAAGAGCATTGCTAAAATAATGGTGGCAAACAAGAGAATCTGTAGATGCTGGGGTGTGGTGCAGTATACAAAAGAGCTAGAAAAACCAGCATCCATAGAAGGTAAAAGGCAGTAGATATACCTAACCTGAGACAGCAAGAAATGTTAAATTTACATTTACACTTCCTCCCTCAGCATTATTTGGGACCCCAAACAATTCTTCCAAGTGAAGCAACAGTTAAGCTGTAAATCTTTGTGGTCACTTAGTGCATCAAGTGCTCCTGATGTGGCCTCCTCTAGAGGATGGACAGAGATTGCTTCGTGGAGTACTTTCATTCTATTCACTGCAATAGCAATGACCTCTCAGTGGCCAACCACTTCAGTTGCACACCCCATTCCCACAATGACGTGTCTGTCCATGGAATTGCGTACTGTCAAATCTCAGCCACCCATAAATTGGAGGAAAACCTTATATTA
Organism: Narcine bancroftii; assembly: GCF_036971445.1. Taxonomy (NCBI): domain Eukaryota; kingdom Metazoa; phylum Chordata; class Chondrichthyes; order Torpediniformes; family Narcinidae; genus Narcine; species Narcine bancroftii. The sequence continues at coordinate 86,648,179 of NC_091478.1, read as the reverse complement.
CATCTCAGCAGTTTTCAACTACGTGGCATCAACATTGACCCATTTTTTTCCATTAACCACTCCCCCAGTCTCTTCTTTCCCTCATCCCCGTCACCCTTCCTCCAGCCCCCCACCTCCTTTCTCTTCCAGAGAGCCATCTTTCTTAGCACACTGACCTCTCCCTAACACTTCTCAACTTTTCTCTTCTGCCCTCCCACTACCTCTTAACTGTTAGCCTGTGTCGCTCACCCTTCCCCCTTTTTTATTCAGCAAGCCAGAAGGTGGTCTCAGGCCTGAAATTTCAACTACCTTTTACTTTATATGGATGTTGCTGCATTTTCCAGTACTTTTGAGCACTGCATTGCTAAAATAATTAATTTTTTTGAGAAATTCTTGCAAGGAGCTTCCAATTATAATTTATATATTCATCCCAATAACTGTGGAAAAAATACATTACAAACATCAGTACTTAAGGCACAATTTTAAAAATAAACACTTAGAATTTTCGATTCCAAATAAAAATCTTCCTAGAGGCTTGATGCTTACATAAAAATCAAACATATTTGCATGTAGAGTAAAACTCCCATAATCTACTCTCTGACCACTTGGAAATTCTAATGGCTCAACATGTGACATACCATGCTATGCTTACTATAATCCTTTCCCAGTCACCGGGAACCCCATTCCTGTACAACTTTCACACCAACTGAGACACGTGTTCTTCTGCACCCTTTCAAAAGATCTGGTTCACTTAAATTTATTATAATACTGTGTAATATCTCAAAAGTGAGTTAAAAGTATATTTGGATATTACGTGGACTATAATTCAATAATCTGGCATCAGCATACTAGATTATCAGTTTTAACTGTTTCAGAAAATTTTCTACAGATATTAGTAAAACTTTATTCACATAATTATGCAAAGGAAGGTCAAAACTACAGTTATTGCAAAGAAGTGATGTTTATGGTAAAATGTTAAGGGGATCCCCAGAAGACAAATAGTAATTCATGTTCTACTGAAGAGCAGAGCAAATAGTCTCTACTTCATATCTGCATTAAAAACTTACGCAAGGAATTTGTCACACCATTTGACAGAATCTGTTTAATGTTGAATCGCAATTCTCAGTCCTAGAGCAAGATTTTTTAAATGGGTGTCCCTTTAATTTAGGCCAATTAAATAAATTTGCATGCAAACTCAGCTATTGAAGATATTATGCTCATGTAACAATCTCTGAAAAGCTGTAAAATAATGGAAGCATATTAAACTTGATTATAGACGCACACAGTTTAGTAAGTTCTTGATCTGACCTTGGAGTTAAATATCCATTTTGAAAAAAAAACAATTGGCCTGATATGCTAACTCTCTCCACAAGTACTGCCAGAACTGCTGAGCATTTCTTGCATTTACTATTTATTTCAGATTTCCACTATCTACACCATTTTGCTTTGAAACATAGCAAATTAGGTTTCTCAATTGAATCTTTAATTCTTGCCTGCTCTGTGAAAATGCTGCGAGAGCCATGCTGTTTTCAAATGCTTTTGGACCAATTATTGGTCATTTGCCTAGAGGTCCATTAAAGACATCTCAAAACATCATACTTCTTTGTAGCTCCTTGTCCAATTTCCTTCAAAATATCAGTGAAGAGGTAAAAACACAAACTAGACATCTTCACTTTCGAATGGATTCCATCATCCAGCAAATTCATCAACTTGCTTAACACTGGAAAATGTTCAAATATGTTGACTTTATTAGCCCAAGAAATGAACTCAATTTTCCCAGCATATTTTAATGTAACTAAGCATATTTGTAGTTATAATGAGAACTTTGCATGTATACAGTGCTTAACATATCGAACAAAACATTTACATTTTATTACCCACATTTACATTTTATTACCCTAATTCAGTCAATGTACCAACAAGGCTTCACTAACAGAGAACTTTTTTTTGATGGCTTGGTTGAAAGAGCCAAGTGAGCCAGATTAGCCAGAAGAACCCCCTGCCCCTCTATGAATAGGACTAGCAAATATTTCAGATTCACTGCTATATTCTAGTAAGCAGCATGTTTATAATTACTAGCCAAAAATGAAAAATTGCTGAAAAAGGACTGCAGCAAAACAAGAGCCAAAATAACACTGTACAAACTTTTGGCACTTTTTGTGGTTTACATGCAACTTTAATTAATTTGAGAATAGTTTAAAAATACTTACGACATTGCAACATTGCTTCCATCAATTATAATACGCTTTAAATTTTGTTTCCCAGGATCACTTGTTAGATTTAATTTGTAAGGTATTTTAAGTAAATTATGGAACCGTTGAACTCCAGTTACTGAAGCTTTCACTTGCTGATAACTAGGCACAGCAGAATGCCGATGAGTAGCAGGCAAATTTGACTGTTCAGAACTTCCTCTCGCCACAATTTCATTTTCATTTGGTGATCTCTCATTAACCAAGTCATTTCTCCAAGGCTTGGTTGATTGAACACTTTCAGCGACTTTGGTTAATCTGAGTGTAGGTGGCTTTAAGACTTCATCTTTATTATCCTCTGAATTATTAGGCAACGCTACATCTTCAGAATGGCAATTTTTAATCCTCTCACATTTCTGTTGATTTTGTAAAGGTATTTCCTTCATCATTTTAAGATTATTTGCTTCAACAGTCCAAGCTTCATTCATTAGATTTTCACTAGAATTATTTGGAACAGAATTTTGACCTGTATTATTGCCTTGCTCTTTTTCAAAACTCTTAGTTTCTTCAACAATTTTCTTTAGCAGTTCCATTGGTTCCTCAGTTTCTCCCATGTTTTTAATCACTTTTTCAATTATATTAATGGAGTAACCCATTGATCTAAAAAAATCCACAAGCAGTGTGCACTCCATTTCTGAAGTAGTAGTAGTGGTAGTTGAGTCCTCTTCAACTTGATTATCTTGCTGTTCAATTGAGGGAGAAATCCATACATCAGGAGCAGAGACCAAATTATTACAATATGATTTTGTTGTTGCATTAATTGCTATGACCTCATCAATGTCTCCAGAAAACTGTCGTTTTGTATGCCTATCCTCACTAGAAGATGATCTTCTTTTGCATGACTGTCTTTCCTTAACCACTGATGTTTCTTCGCCTGATGTTTGCGCTTCTGTCCCAAATGACTTTTTACTTGCTTGTTTAAGCATTGTGTCCATTTGCTCCACTAGTTCAGATACAGGTGTGCCAGCCTGTTCTCTAGTTTCTTCGAAGGAAAGTAGATCATTGCATTTTGCCTCAGAAGTCTGAATATCGTGCAAAGGATCAAATGGATCATTAACAACTTGGGAATTTTCACTATCAGGGCCCAAAGTAAGATTTATATATTCAAGATTAAGTACTTCTTGAGTAAGATTCATTAGTTCCTCCTGTACTGAACTTGGTAAAAGCAGCAAATCCATTGTATATTTATCAGAATGTGATTCAACAAAATGTTTGAATTTTCTTTTAATGCAAGATTCCCTTCTGGGTGGTAACCACTGATTATCTCTGAACAACTGCACAAACTGCTGTATTCGAGTTTTTGCCATTATCACTGCTTCTGTATATCCAGTAATAGCAATCTTTCCAGCACTTTCTATGCAGATATCAGCACAGGTATCCTGAATAAGGTACTTGAGAAAAAGGCCCCTGGCTCCTGCAAAAATGCAGTGCATATCCTTTGGATAATACTCAATTTGATGAAGCTCTGGATTACAAACACCCTTAATATATTCCTAAAAGAAAGAAAAAAAAAATGTAGGTGGTTATGAAATCAACTTTTTTTTTTGCAAATTTTCTATTCTGTTATTGAGGGGAAACAAAAATTTCTGTGTTGCAAGATAGATTATATTTTTCTTCAGTGACAACAGCAAATATTACTTGGCATTTTGAAACAAAGTAGCTAAACAATGCATTGGGTAGAATATTCTTCCCAAAGCAAAAGAATTTAACAGCTGTAAAAATTATGCAGTAAAAAGCAAAACACATGTACAATATTTAAAGTACCCTCAGGACAACAAAATGGAGAATCATGGAAAATGATGTGTGCCCAGATAGAATTATTGAAATTTCTCATTTTGAAGCTTAGGTCCAATTGAAAATAAAACCATCTTTAGTGGGCGAGAAAGTCAATATTTCAGTTCAAAGACCCTTCATCAGAACTGGCAATAAATGAGCATGTTAAGTTGCAGAGATTCTCCAACCCTATCTATCCCACCAGCCTCATCATGTGTTTATACATCCATTCTGAACTACTCAGATTTAAATAATCAGTTCTCAACTTCAATCCCACCCATACCTTTTCAAAATTAAAAAAAATTTCACACTATGAACCATATTAACCAAAGTACACACAAACATTTCCCTCTTGAATATACACTGTCATTTTCTCCCCTCTTCCCCCCCTCCCTCCTTCCCACCCCCCTCCCTACCCACTAAACATTCACCATATACAATAAAAAAATAAACCCATTAAACAATATCATTACACAATGAAAATAAACAAGAAAATTGTGTCATCTACTTTTACACACTGGGTCAGTTCATTTAGTCTTCTTCTCATTCTGTCATTTTAGGGGGTGGAGGTCCACAGTAGGCCCTCTCTGTTGTTTTCCATGTACGGTTCCCAAATTTGTTCGAATACTGTGATGTTATTTTTTTTCCCAATGGAATACATTTATTCATTTCTATGTACCATTGCTGTACTCTCAGGCTCTCTTCTGATTTCCAGGTTGACATTATACATTTTTTTGCTACAGCCAAGGCTACTATCATAATAAATATTTTTTGTGCTTCATCCAAATTGAGGCCTAGTTCTTTACTTCTTATATTACTTAGAAGAAATATCTCTGGATTTTTTGCTAAGTTGCTTTTTGTGATTTTATTTAATACCTGATTTAGATCTTCCCAAAAATTTTCCACTTTTTCACATGCCCAAATTGCATGTACTGTTGTTCCCGTTAATCCCACCCACATCTTAACGAATTCTCAGCCTGTCGCATTTGCTTTTGTGCCATTTCTTCAATCAGGATTTCTCAGTGAAGATTGTGATTCTTTCTCTCGTCTCCTGAATTCTCAAATCAGCTTTTTATCCCCTCTTGAATCATTCAGCAATAATTGATGTCAATATTTACCATTTAAAATTTTCACTTCTGCTTAATCATTCAGATTTGAACTTGCTACACTCCAACTCGAGCAACATTTGACAAATGTGGTGCTGTAGTAATTTGCCAAAATAACCTCGGTTAATGTTTCTGTGCCTTTCAAACATTGAACACATTTCAGGACCACAACCTTGTTAAGAGAACCACATTTTTTGTTAGTTTTGCAAAACTTGAGAACTCAGTTAATACAGGGTGTGCTGTAACCAAGCAGCTGGTTTTGCAGTAAGAAGGTCTGCCAAATGGTCAGATTTCTTATGCTGATCCTTGATCACAGCCAGTGTTCAAACTGGTTCCTGTCCTTAACTCCTTTTTACTGACTCCAGCACCAACATTCCGCAACCATTAGCTTTAGTGTTAGGTCTGCTTTGTTCATGAATGAGTGAGTCAGACACCAGACTGAGTCGAAATCAAGGTTCTTTGTTCTTTATTACCGGATTGTAACACTTGCAACTAACATTGTTAGTTGGAGAAGGCGCATTCTGCCGTTATCAGCAAGTGGTGTTTTTTTTATACCTCAGGATACGTACTTAGTAAATGATCATACCATGACATTGTCCAATGAATAAACTGTTGCTATCCTTCTCTGTTAGTCTGCTGCACATCATTCTTGTTAGTGCCAAGCTTATCTTGAGCGTACAAGGTCACATCTGCATTCTGTTACTCCTTAGTACTGGGTGACTCCTTCTCCAGTCCCATCTCATGATGTTTTTACCTTACATTTAGTCATGCAATTTTTTTAGAACTCTTTCAAGGCCCTTTTATAGAGAAAAAATGTGACCGTAAAAGGCGGAGATTCTCCGCCCTTGCGTTACAGAACTTATCGTAAATGCTCCGTGAGTGGCTCCACGGCACAGACTCCAATCTCTCTTCAACCTAGTGTCAGAGGTGGAGCGGACTGCGCCGCCATGCATCGTAAGTGTACTGCCACTGCAAGCAGCTGGCTAGGGTGGGCTGATGACGTTGTGAAGCTGGGGTCAGCCAGCAAGCCAGGAGTCATCACCAGGGATCCCATGGTGATTGGTGCTGGGGTTTGGGCTCCCTCCTGCAACCTGGAAGTGTCCTCTTCTCAGTCCCCCTCTGCCCCTCACTCCTTCACCAAGGGAGTCGAGACTGAGGAGTAAGAGGGCAGCGAGAAGCCGGAGGCCCAGTTGGGGCAAGGAGAGTTGGAGCTCGCCGAGCTGACAGGACCAGAGGGAGAAGGGACTCGGGTGATAAGCTCCATGGCCTGGGAGGAAGGAGGGGTGGAGATGGAGAAGCAGAGCTTGGGAGTCCGATAGATGCAAGAGGGGAATGGAAGTGCAGCTGCTCCATAAAACGGTAAAGTTCAAATTTTTCTCTGCAGATGGCAGAGGCCCGGCATAAAAACACCTTCAGTTGGCCTCCAAGAGACATTGTAATTCCAGTTACCCTGACTCTTACCGATCCAAAAGAAGGTACTAACATTTGGAACCTGGTACATTAGTCACACATTTTCGTTTGTACCCAAGAGATAACTTACTCAAGATCAAAAGGCAGAAGATTTTTTTAAAATACAGAGACATTACATTTAGCTTGTACATTTCGTTATCAGAGTTTATCGTCATGAACATGTCACGAATTTCAGTGTGGACAGCATTACAGTGCAAATATTTATAAAGACCCGTATAAAATAAATGGAAAAAGTGCAAGAAAAAGTCAAAGTGAGGCAGTGTCTGCAGTACATTGTTCATTCAGGAATTTGATGGCAGGGGGAAGAAGCTGTCCTTGTGTCGCTGAGTGCTCACCTTCAGGCTTCTATACCTTTTCCTGAGGATAGAGGCTGCTTTCTAAAGACACTGCCTCCTGTAGGGAGAAGACTGGTGCATATGATGTCCCAGGCCAAGTTAACAACCCTTTGGAGTATTTTTTTCTTGTTCTGAGCATTGGCACCTCTGTTCCAGACAGTGATGGAGCCAGCCAGAGTGCTCTCAATGGTACATCTGTCGTATATCATCTTCGGTGACATATTGAATCTCCTTAAACTCCTCAAATATAGCCACTGGCGAGCCTTCTTCATGACTGTATCGACATGGAGGCTCCAGGACAGATCCTCAGAGAAGTTGACACCCAGGAACTTGAAGTTCTTGACCTTCTCCACTGTTGCACCCTCAATGAGGACTGGTTCGTGTTCTCCTGACTTCCTCCTGAAATCCACTGTTGCAAGAATGAAAAACTTGGTGGCTGCTTCCAAGCTGCACTCAACTGTACAGTTAGAATTTAAAAGGGGCAAGGCAGCAGCGAGAAACTGATTGGGGGAAGTAGAACAATTAAGATTAACTTTGTAATATTACACCCACAATCATCTCCTTGGTTTTCCCAATATTGGGTACAAGGTTGTTGGTTTGACACCACTCAACTAGCTAATCTATTTCCCTCCTGTACACTTCCTCATGCCATTTGTGATTTGGAAAACAACCATGGTATCATTGGCAAATTTGAGATTGCATTGGAAATGTGTCGGGCCACACAGTCACGCGTGTGTAGTGCGTAGAGCAGTGGGCTAACCATGTATCCTTGAGGTGTGTTGTGAGGAAGAGATGTTTCCAATTCGTACTGGGTGTGGTCTTCCAATGAGGAAATCAAGGATTCAGTTGCAGAGGGTCAGGGTTTGGAGCTTGTTGACTAGCACTGAGGGAACAATGGTGTTGAAGACGAAGCCGTCGTTAATGAAGAGCAGCCATATATGTATGAGTTGCTGTTGTCTAGGTGATCTAGAACTGAGTGGAGAGCCAGTGATACTGCGTCTGCTGTGGAGTGATTGTGACAATAGGTGAATTGCAGTGGATCCAGTCCTTTGCTTCGTTATGTGTTAATTCTGGTCATGATCAACCTTTCAAAACATTTCATCACAACGGATGCTAGTGCTACTGGGCGATAATTAAAAAAAAATATATAAACACAGCCTTCGCGAGATTTTACCGTTATGAAGAGTCTCTGATATCCTAGCATTGGTCGTTCACATTGGAATGACCAAAACTGCAAATCTTTGTTCAGTCCACCATTCTATACAGAATACTGCAAACAAAAAGTTGGGGGGGGAGATGTGAAACTCAACAACGTCAGCATCTACATTTAATCTCACATATAATGTACTGTATTTAACTGCGTGGGGGACCCACTTGTTTTTCTCCAAAGAAAGGCTCAAAAATGTTCCTCTGGTTTTATGTGCCAGGTTGAAATTAGGCTGAATATGGTGAGTAACACACTCGGTTCTCGCACTGGTCATTGTTGTGTTGAGAAAATGTCACATCCGTGAGAGGAGAGTCTGGACAGAAGGTTTGACATCAAAGGTTACTTTTATTAAAACACAACAATTAATAGAAGAGTGGGAATAAAGCACATACACGCACAATATGAAAGAGCATGGAAAAAATGCACACAACTTATCAAGGAGCATGGGGAAAATACACGAATAATTTAATAAACATACACAATTTATAAAAGGGTGTGGGAAAATATATGGACAATTTAATAAAATATATGCACACAATTTATAAAAAAGTATGGGAAAATCTTCTGCAAGCACTGATCTATAGAAATGGATTCCAAACTTTTTCTTTCCACTCACTTAACCACCTTAAGTAATTCCTTGCGAATCACTGCTACCTACAGTTGGGGGCTGGTGGTGGGCTGTCAGTGGACATTCCCACAGACCAACTTGCTCACAATCTGGCAAACCTCGTGTCAAATCTTTGTGATTGCCCACAATCTACAGATCTAGGGTAAAATCTAGGGTTAGGGTTCAGGTTAGTTTGCCAATAATGCAGGAAGCAGTACAATCATCCTTCTTGTGTTCTCTGGACTCCTCTCTGAGGTTCTGTATCAGCATAAACTGCTACTTTTGGTTGGCCATTGCTTTAATTACCCTGTGCCCAGTTCTAGTTCTTAGTGATATCAGTTGTGCATTTTAATATATCCTGGGATAAGTTTATTGTCTGCATAATGGGTTACCTTATATTCACACTTTAGGGTTAGGTGTGGCATTTGGGATGGTTGGCATTCGGGTTAGCTGTGAGGTTTGGGTTAGAGTTAGCGGCCCACACCAACAGAGTAGGCAATCGATCACTAGGAGAGAGTGAACTGCAGGAGAGTTCAGACAGCTCACAGTACACATCATGACTAGAGTTGGTCCTGGAATGGCTGCAGTGCAGATTATACTGCAGGTGTTCTGGGAAAATGACAAGGAATCTCTGGGAAAGTGACAAGGAATCTCGGCAAAAAAGTCAGAACTGGAAATGGCACCCCCAATCCAGTTCCATGTTTTTTTTTAAATACACAGCACACATTGCAGAAAAAAGGGAATAGTTTCCTGCAATGCAGCAGACGTGTGTAAAAAAACAATTGAGGCACTCAATTTTCACCTTCCTGACCAAGGCAAACGGAAATTACTATCAGGCTGATAACACGTCATGGAGGCTTGCACTTCTCTCAAAATATTTACAATCCTCCCTGCATTCTTCCACAAAGCAGCAAGGCACATGTAGAAATTAATTAAAATTCATCAATGAACACCTGTCTACACTAGGCACACCTCTCCCTCAGACTCCGCTCAACTCCAATGTACATCCTCATATCTCATACTAGACCACAACCTCAACACCAATCACACCATCGACTTTTTCATCCTTCCTCCAGTCACCCCCTTTATTACATTAGCCTTTTTATTTCTCCCTATTTTGACTTTATCTCCTTGCCAGTTCCCTTCCCACTTATGTGAGTGATACCTTTCTCAATTTTTAGTTTCAGTCAGTTCTGAAAGAGAAAGATCTGACGGAAGAGTTTTGGGGGAGGGCAGTGTGTCGAGGATTCAGTGGAAATATGGGGGTGAAGAGGGATGGTATCAAATGGATGAATGAGAATGGGTGAGGACTGGATTGGTGTAAAAGGGGTCAAAAAAGGTCAATGTGCACAAGACAAGGAAGACAAATTTGGACTTCAGGAGATGAAGGTCGGTCGACCTTTCTCCATGACACATCGATGGTTCCATTGTGGTGAGAATGGAGAGCACAACATTCCTTTGTGTGTACCTCATGGACAACACATCTCATTCATCAGGAAGGCATAACAACACCCACACTTCCGAAGGAGGAAGAGTGGGCCAAGGTTACAAGACCCATCTTGACAACATTTTGCCGGATCACAATTGAGAGTCCTGTCTGGCTGCATCATTGTGTGGTATGGTAGCTCCAAAGCATCACACTAGAAGTTGAAACAGAGGATCATTAAAACGCTCAACATCACTGGAGACCCACTTTCCTCTATTGACCACATTTACTGGGTGCATTGCTTAAATAGGGTTCAAAGAATTATATAGGACCCCTTGCATCCAGTACATCGCATCTTTGACCCACTACCAACAAGGTGGTGGTACAGGAGCAGACAGGACTTTCAGGCTGGGAAACAGTTTCTTCCTGTAGGCTGTGAGATTGCTGAACAATCTCTTGTAACTGAGTAAATCACCCAAAACATGTAATGTGTATTTGTGTGCACCATGGTCCAGAGAAACAGGTTTCATCTGGGGGCATACGCATCGGCAGGTGATAATAAATTTTGAGGCAAAGTTTCCTCCTCTAATCTCACTTACTGCATTCAGTAATTTTGATGTAGCCAAACACAGGCTTGGGAAAGTTTCTCAGATCACCATACTCTGACACAATGGCCACTCTGGGCTCCCAGTTGCATCCCATTTCAACTTTCCTTCTCATTCTCACACTGATCTGTCTGCCCTGGGCCTTCATCAGTGCCAGATGGTAAGGTAAGCTCAAGGTAAGCAAGAGGAACAATATCTTATCATCTGTCTGGGCAGTCTACAGCCAAATGGTAAGAACATACCTTTTAATTTATGTATTGCCTATATGTATAATTTCCCCGTGTGTTGTCTCTATGCGATTTGCAATGCTCAGCACCGTGGACTGGAGAACACTGTTTTATCATGAACTTTTAGGTAACTGTCTTTCTCTCTTCTTCTGAACACCTTCTGCTCACCTTTTTTTGTTCCCTTCCTCACTAACCCCCACTCATTATTTTCTCTCCCTTGTTCCATTCCACCTTATTTCAAACTCCTATTCCATTACCATAGGATGAGAGAAGGATAGGAATGGAGAATTTAGAAAACATTGAATTTGGGGTAGGGGAAAATATGATGCTATTAGGCAGAAGCTTGGGAGCAGATATACTTATTGTATGGCAGAAAAGTGGCAAATGTTCATGGATCATTTACATGGCACTCTGCTTTCTCCACCTCAATGGAATACAAGGGGAAAGAGCCATGGAGCAATTACAAAGGACGCGGCAAGAACTGATGGAGTTCTAGAGAATGACAAGATTATCAAGAGCTTAAGAAGCCAGAAGGGGAAAGAGAGCTGGAAGGGGCTATGAGAAGCTTTGGCAAGCAGGATTAAGGAAAACCCCAATTTTACAAATATGTGAGTTGTAAGAGGGTAGAACCAATCAGGGTTGATAGCGGAAACGTGCGTATGGTATCGGAGAAGGTAGTGGAGGTTCTCTCAGCAGCAAGCACTGCAAAAGGTAGTGAATGCAGCCCAATACATCAGTGGCAAAACACTTCCCACCATCGAGAAAATCTACTGGGAATGTTGGCTTTGGGGAAAAGCACCAATCATCAAGAATTCACATCACCTGGGAAATGCTTTGTTCTCACAGTTGCATCAGAAAAGAGGTCTAGGTGCCACAAAACTCATACTATCAGACTCAAGAACAGTTGCTACCCCTCCACCATCAGACTCCAAAACAAACTCAGTGACTCATTTAAGAATTCTTACTTTGAACATTATTTGTTCCTGAATTATTTTTTTTCTAGTGTTGCAGTTTGTTTCCTATACATCTGCATATCTTTATCTTAAGTACAGTTTGCACTATGGATAAGTAGAAATTCTGCTTGGCCAGCAGGAAAAGCCCATCCGAATTGTGCTGCCGTATCCACCCCCTCCCCCTTCCAGTCTCCCTGCCATCTCCCCCAAAACCCCTCCCTCGCCTGCCCGACTCGCGCTGCTGGTCTTCCCCCTCGCCTGTCTTGCGATGCCACCTCTCTCCCCACTTGCCAGATTTTGGAACTTTCTGGATTTTAGATGTCCGGATAAAGGATCGTGTACCTGTACTCTGACAATAAATCTAAACTTTGATCTTTGCTTCAGTATACCCCAGAGAAAAGAACCTTGGTAAATGTGAAGATGATTTCAAGCAAACTGAAATGCTTGAGCATACTGATATTAAGAAGATGCGTTGGAGCTTGTATGAAGTTGCGTAAGTCACCTTGACCAGACACAATCAACTCAAGGCTATTGTGGAAAGCAAGGGAGAACACAATCAACTCAAGGCTATTGCGGAAAGCAAGGGAGATTGCTGAGCAAATGGCGATAATCCCGCATTGTCACATGAGAAGGAGAAGTACTGGAAGAATGGATAGTTGCAAATGTTGTTCCCCTGTTCAAGAAAGTGAGTAGAGATAACCAAGGAAATTGTAGATCAGTGAGTCTTACCTCTGTTGTGGGCAAGCTGTTAGAGAAGATCCTGAGAGACAGGATTTACAAGCATTTAGAGAGGCCTAATCTGATAAAGGATAGTTAGCACGGCTTCTCAGGGTTAGTTCATAACTTTGAAGATGTAACTAAGCACTTGGAATATTGTATTTAATTCTGGTCACCTCACTACTGGAAGAATGGGGATGCTGTGAAGAAGGTGCAAAGGAGATTGACAAGGATGCAACCTGCATTGGAGAGCATGTCAGATAAGGATGAGTAAACTTGGTCTTTTCTTCTTGGAGCAAAGATGAGGGGTGATCTGATAGAGGTGTACAAAATGATGAGCCTTTTCTCCCAGGGCAAAAATGTCTCATACGAGGGGGCGTAGATTTAAGGTGCTTTGGAGAAAGTATGGGGAGCATGCAAGAGGTACAATTTTCACACAGAGAGTGGTGGGTGCATGGAATGTACTGCCAGAAATGGTGGTGGAGGCAGGCACAAGAGGACCTTTTAAAGACACCATTAGATAGGTACATGGAACTGAGAAAAAAGGAGGGTTGTGCAGTCAGGAAATTCAAGGGAATTGTTAGAATAGGTTATTGGGTTGGCATTAACACTGTGGGTCAAAGGTTCTATTTTATAGGTTTCTATGCTCCATGTTCATCTTCCCACCAGATTTTTCCGACTTATTCCTCTCCACCCCTCCCCCACATCATTCCATCAGATCTCTCTTCTTCCACCACTCTTACTTGTCAGATTCTAGCATTGGTAGCCTTTGTCCCACATGGGACTTCTGTCCCATGCCTCACACCCTGTCTTCTTTACACAGGTTTCTCCTACATTTCTCCAGTCTGGATAAAGGACTTGGCTCAAAAATTGGATATCTATCTCCCCCCACTACTGTAGTTGCTCAACTCCCATAGTTCCTCCAAGAGAATGTGTTTAGCTTCACATGGGAAATGTATGACTCTTTTCTCATCTTTAGCTCACCTCAGGTGATAGGTTAGCTGCTGGTATCTGTTTGAAGACTACCTTTCTTGACTGCACATCCTCCCACATTGCTGCCTGCAAGCACACCATTCTATTTTCTCCATCATACTGGCACTGTCAGTAAGACATTCCACACAATTATATTTAAGATATCTGGGGTTTTTCCCCTGAACCATGGGTTTTCTTTGACCATAGTTGATAAGAGATCTTCACCACATTTCTTTTATTTCCTGCAATTCTGCTCTCACCAACCTCCCCTCCCAACCAGAACACAAATTGGATGGCACAGGCTTGTGGGCCAAAATGGCCTATTATCATGTTATATGTCTAAATTTAAAAAAAGGTTCTTTCATCCTATATTCCATGTTCAAGATGATCCTGGAAATTTCTGTCACTTCCAACATAATTTTACCGAGCATCTTTCTCTCCTCTTTTCAGAATTCTGAATGAACCCGCTTCCATGGGACACTTTTCATTTAAACTAACCATTCCTTCTTATAACACTTCCCCAGACATTCATGGAAGATGCAATACCTGCTCAGCTGTCTCATCCATAGCCCCCCCCCCTCCATCTTTCCAGGTGAAGCAGCAATTCACTCAAATTCTTTTAATTAGTATATTGCATTCAATGGTAAAGATATGGTCTCCTTAAAATTGGAGAAATGTAATGCAGCTTGGATAACAACTTTGTAAAATATTCTCTTGATGAAGTGTAAAGAGTTAGTTACAAGCAATGCCTAGGGCAATATTCCTGATGTAAAAGAAATGTTCTGCAAGATATCTGAATCTTACATAATGTTTCAGTTGGGTGCTGACCAAGAGTTGTATAACAATGCAAGATCAAAACTAATGGTTTCAGATGCCGGTGCCTGTTTCCAGTACAGTCAGTAAAAGTAAACGAGAACAGGAACCAGCTTGACCACAGACTGAGGTACTTGGTATAAACAAATTAATGAAAAAGAATCCAGAAGTCACGAAGAACTGTATACGAATAGAAGACTTTGGCCAGTTGGCAGACTCGCTTACCGCAGGACCAGCTGTACAACAGCACTACATTCCATGTTAATCCTGAGAACATTAACCACTCCTTATCGAGGGGTTAGCAGTGAAGAGGGTTGAGAACTTCAAAATCCTGGGAGTCAACATTACTGAAGATTCATCCTGGAGCCTCCATGTTGATGCAATCACGAAAAAGATTCACTAATAGCTATATTTTGCGAGATTTGACATGTCACCAAATACTCTTGGAAATTTCTAGAGCATTCTACCTTTCTACAGGTGCACCATGCATCACATGTGGTATGGGGGAGCCAATGCTCAGTGCAAGAAAAAACTACAGAAGATTGTTAACTCGGTGCGACATCACAAATACCAGTCTTCAATCCATTGAGGATATCTACAAGAGCCGGTGCCTTAAGATAGCAGCCTCGACCCTCAAGGGCCCCCAACACCCAGGCCATTCCCTCTTCACTCTGCTACCAGCAGGAAAAGCATCACAAGGACAGCTTTCTTCCCCTCTGCCATCAGATTCCTGCTGAATGATGAACCACAAACACTGCCTTACTTTGGCTTTTTCTTGCATTATTTTAATTTATTTTTGTAAGGTGGTTTATATCGATGTTTGCACTATGATATTGCCACAAAACAACAAATTTTGTGACGTTAATGATAATAAATTCTGATTCTGAGTTTTACAATACTCAAAGTGGTATACTTAACAATGTTGTGGTCCTGTGGTTCTAGGGCTGAGAGGCATGAGAGAACACTTCCAGTTACTCGACACTTGAATCCTTGTTGAAGCGATTCCTCTATCATTGCTTCAATAATGCCAAAAGTAAGCTTAAGCAGCACCAGCTCATCTTCCATCTGGGTGTATTACAGCTTTCAGGACTTAATTTTGTTTTTAATAATTTCAGGTAACTGCTATTCTCACCCCACACCCAACCACACCCATTCTTCACAGAAGAGGCTAGCTACACCAATCAATTTCAATTTTTTTTTCTCTTTTCAAGTGCCAATAAACAACTTTGGTCAATATCCTATCATAGTTATTCAGTTCCTTTCTTTTCTGCAATACTTATTTCTGAAAATACTTATGAAATCTAGAAGTGGTCATTGGCATACTGGATCCATGCAGATCAGCATTCCCATCAATTCTATTCCATCTTTCCTTATTTCTTGGTTGCCCTGCAAATTTATTTTCTATCAACTTTTTTCCCTTTTATACCTTTTACACCACAGGGTAACCCATGCATACACAGGGCAAGAAAAAAAGGTCAAACTTGGGGTCCCTGACGAAAGAAAAATACAATTTTGTCTGACGTGTTTCTCTCCCCAATGATTTTACTTGATCTACTGATTTCTGTGTTTTGGTTTTGGATTTCAACGTGCACAAATTTACTCCAACGGGGTGACTAAAAATTAATAAAACTTCTATTCCTTCCATCTATTTTTATAAAGATTGCTACACAATCGAATGAGGAAACAGTTCACATTTTAAAAAAATGTTGCAACTATGGAATTTTCTACAAACACACCCGACTAGAATGCCACAGTACTTAACGCTTCATGTTCAATAGACCAAACATTCTAATTTTCTGAATTTGATTTTCTCCCAGAATTCAAAAGTAATGGACGTTACCAATTCGCACGGAAATAAATTGGTTACAAATCCATCCCCCCCCCCATTAAAAAACCTGCACAAATTCATTTTTTTTTACATTTAACTTGTTTACTTGTGGTCTGGAGTTTCTGCTTCTTCTCTATATCTCCCCCCACCAAAAAAAAAGTACAGCCGGAAATATGATCATAAAAATAGCCCCATTCGTCTTGTGCGAGCACTGATGGAGCCCGTCAACATCAAAAGGTCCCGCGTCGGAATAATAGTTGGTGCCACAAATTAGAGTTGGGTGTTTCCCATCGATGGGATTTAAAAAATGTTAATGTTGGTGTGTATCGTCAGAAAGGTTTCCTGCTCAATGCACCGCGTCCAGAATTGCAGTCCTGCAAGGGGGAAGTTCTCTTATTTTGACTGAATCGGTGACGAACCCCTGTCAACACCAGCTTCGTCATTGAGGGGCCCCTGTTTATTTCTAACGAGCCGGGTTCATCAGAAAACCCCTTGCAGGACTGCAATTCTGGACGCGGTGGATTGAGCAGGAAACCTTTCTGACGATACACACCAACATTAACATTTAAAAAAAGTCCCACTGATGGCCCGAACACTTGGGAAACACCCAACTCCAGTTTGTGGCCCCGACACAGGACCTTTTTTGGGAGTCGTTGATGTTGACGGGCTCCATCAGTGCTCGCACAAGACGAATGGGGCTATTTTTATGACCATATTTCCGGCTGTACTTTTTTTTTTGGGGGGGGGGGGAGATATAGAGAAGAAGCAGGAACTCCAGACCACAAGCAAACAAGTCAAGGGTCAACTCAAGCCTACCTTGGCTTTCCTCACATGCTCCCGACGCCCGTTCAGTTGGGCCCAGACCTGTTTGGAGTCGGCCGACCCCGGGATATAATTCGCCATAGACTGCGGCGGCAGGACGGTCAACACCACTTGGAAGAGGTCCTCGATTGCGCACTTGTTGCGCTCGAGATACATCTTCTTGCCCGTGGAAACGGCGAACTCGTCGCTCACCTGGTCCTGGGCCTGGGCCTGAGCCTTGGCCTGGGCCGGGCCGCCGCCTCCCCGCGCCTCGCACCGGGACAGTGCGGGGCCTCGGGCCTCGGGCCTGCGCGGCTGCGCGTTCGGCCGGGGACCACTCGAAGTCGCCACGCCGGCCATGGCGGGTCGCGCTGAGGGTGACCGGCTCAGCACGCCGCCTCCCGCATCACGCAGCGGGAGAGCACGAACCCCAAAGAAAACGGTCCGGCCCGGGGACGCGACGGCGCGAGGGAGAGCGAGCGGCGGCGGCGCCCACGCGCGTGACGTCATGCACGGGGACGAGCGCGAGCCGAGGACGGGGCTTTCCTCTGACTCAGCGCGCGCTCGTCCACGGCCAGTTGGGGAACTTCATGTCAGAGGACATGGACATGTCATCACATACAACCCTGAGATTCTTTTTTACCCCCCCCCGTCAACAAATAAAAAAACTAAATACATACAAACTGACTGCAATATAGAGAGAACATAGCCAGGTCTATCATAGGCTCTGTCCTGCCATCCATTGAATACATCCATGTGAGACACTGCCTCAAGAAGAAAAAATAATAAAAAAAGACAGCTAACATTATAAAGGACCCAATCACACTGGTCGTAATATCTTCTTGCTGTACCTTTCTGAGGACAAGTACCCTTTGGTTTAAGTTTTTCTTTTCAACAGCTATCAGGTGCTTGAATCCTTGTTACACAAATCAGGGACTGCTTTAACACAACAAAAGGACTATTTACACTGTTTCAAAGTCAAAGTGGGATTACTCAGCCATAGAGTTACCATTTCATCGTAAGGATCGACAACGAGATAGACAACAGACTTGCCAAGGCAAATAAAGACTACACAAAAGAGTCTGGAAAAACAACCACCTGAAGAAACACACAAAGATCAGCGTGTACAGAGCCGTTGTCATACCCCCGCTCCTGTTCGGCTCCGAATCATGGGTCCTCTACCGGCATCACCACCTACTATTCAGTTTGTATACATGAATCCAGTACTATGTCTTTTCTTTGGCTTGGCTTCGCGGACGAAGATTTATGGAGGGGGTAAAAAGTCCACGTCAGCTGCAGGCTCGTTTGTGGCTGACCAGTCCGATGCGGGACAGGCAGACACGATTGCAGCGGTTGCAAGGGAAAATTGGTTGGTTGGGGTTGGGTGTTGGGTTTTTCCTCCTTTGCCTTTTGTCAGTGAGGTGGGCTCTGCGGTCTTCTTCAAAGGAGGCTGCTGCCCGCCAAACTGTGAGGCGCCAAGATGCACGGTTTGAGGCGTTATCAGCCCACTGGCGGTGGTCAATGTAACAATTTAATATTCTCATGGTGAAGGGAAAGAGTAATGTAAGTAAGGGGCAGCCACAGTATGTAGCAAAGTTGGCTGATTACAGTAGGTTTAGAATTGCCTGCTCCCAAAATACAAGAGAGAGAATATGTATGAAACAATTTAGTAGGAATGTTAAGGCAAAAGGAGGTGTTGATGAGCACAGGAGACGATGGCTAGACAAGAACAAAGAGAATCCTGACAGAGACTGTCAGAAACAAAGAGAATGGAAACTAACTCAGTAAGAAGGCAGGAGGAGGTGTTGAGTGGAGTGGAGGAGCGTGGCCGGATGAGAGCGGGGAGGTGATTGGAAATGTCTGGGGTATGAATTGATTTCTGATCAAAATAACAGGATATTCTGGCCTTGAGGATTAAGATGGGAGCTCTATACCCCAGATATCTGCAGAGCAGGAAATTACTTGTGATAAATCTTATGCAAGAAATCTAGCCAACTTTTGTTCTGTATGATAATGAGATCTAGCAAAGGAAGCCAACTTTTGTTCTGTATGATAAGGTTGAGCTATATAAACTGTAGAGACTGGACAGTAGAGGTCAGTCTTGGGGAATAGCTCACTGTGCAGGTGACCTATGAATTAACAACTGAACCAGCGCTCTTTTAAGCTTTATTCTTGTGCTGTGTAATAAACTGATTGTTGAACCGAATACCTTCTCCTATAACTTCATTTAACGAACACGCTGGACTCAGACAACACATAGACTAAATTAAGGTAAATTAAGCTAAAGCCAGAGTCCGACAAACCCCAACCCACCAATTTTCCCTTGCAACCGCTGCAACCATGCCTGCCTGTCCCGCATCGGACTTGTCAGTCACCAACGAGCATGCAGTAGACGTGGACATACCCCTCCATAAATCTTCGTCCGCGAAGCTAACCCAAAGAAAAGAAGAAAGAAGAGTTACTATAGTCTGGATAGGCTACCGTCAAGTCAGAAGTATCTGCATGAATTAGCTGGACTTTGAGAGCAGAGCTCCTTTTTGCTGGTGGGTGAGAATTGGAACATCACAGGATGCTCTTGACTGTGTTCCAAGCTGCAGGGGTATATGCAAAGGGACATCCTGAAGCATGGTGGAACTAATGCAAAGCTTTGTGGGAAACTTCTGCAATCTGAGGACCTGCCATCACTGGTTACTGAGGGACTGGTTCCTGTACAATGGCCTCTCAAGCACTTGAAAGGGGTATTGTTCAAAGTCCCTCACGAGTGTAATTAGAATGCATTAACTTGAAGACACTATGAACATAACCAAAGACATGGACAGAATTTTTTTACTTCCTGCATTCAGTTTTAGGAATAAAATTTGTTTTTGAATTTAAAAAAATCACAATTACAGGCCATAGGAGGATTCATTCACCAGTAGATGATTGTGAAGTAAAGAGTCAGAAGAAATGGGATGTGCTTAAACTTGTTCACAGCCTTTAACTACCTATTATCAGTTTTATGACCTTTATTATGTGCTTATGTGCATAATGTTCACTACTTATGTGAAAGAAAGAAAGAATGACTGATTACTACCTGTGGAGCTGATCAAGGCTGAGGTGCTCAAGAATTAGAATCAGAATTTATTGTCATGAACAAGTCACAAAATTCGTTATTTTGCAGCAGTATCAATAGTGAAAACATTTCATGTAAACCACTTTCCAAAAATAAATAAAAATAGTTCACGAAAAGTGTCTTTGGTTCATTGATCATTCAGGAATCTGATGGCAGCAGGGAAGAAGCTGTCCTTGTGCTACTAGCCTCTTTTAAGCTACAGCAGCTGGGGAGCCCTCCTGGGACCAGGTGCAATTACTGGGGCAATTGCAGGGGGATCAACCCATTCAATCACCAACCCAGTGATTTAAGGGGATCCCACCCCCGTGGTGATGCGGTAAGTGATGCATTACACACTCATGGGAACTATTGGTAGTCAGTCTCCCCTGACCCCCACTGGCCATCAGTCACCACTCCCATCAGTCATCTCCCTTCCCATTAGTCACCACCCACCATCAATCTCCACCCCCCCCAGTCAGTTGCCATCCCCACCATCAATCGACACCCATCCCGTCAAGACCACTGCCGCGGACTTTGAGCCATCACTGTGAACTGGAGTGGTGTTCACAACAGTGACACTTCATGGAGCCCCCACTCTTCCCCCTCCTCCCGTGGCAGCAACCTCTCTCCTTCTGCAGCAGCGACCTCTCTCCCGCCAATTGTGGTACCCCCCCACCCCCGCAGCAGCGATCTCTCCCTGTGGCAGCGACCTCACCACCCGATTGTGGTCCATCCTATCCCCCTCCCCCCCCCACCCCGGACCCTGCAGCAGCGACCCCTCTCTCCCCCCGATCGCGCCAGGCATTTCAGACAGGGGTTTCCCTGTGATGCCAGTCGGCCATTTTCCTGTTCAACTCGTCTGTGGACACGACCTAGGTAAGTTTAACTAGATTCCCTGACTACCTCTGTGGTACGCCAGGGACCCAGTTGGATTCCGGTGGGGTTGACCGGGTTGGCCCTTTCTAACTGCCGCGTAACTGGGCAACATGTTAACTCCATTTTACACGGCAGTTTGAAAGGACTTACTGAGTGCTTGTCTTTAGGCTCCTGTACCTTTTTCCTGATGGTAGCAGAGTGAAGAGGGCATGGTCTGAGTGGTGGGAGGTCCTTGAGGATAGAGGCTGATTTCTTAAGACACCACCTCTTATAGATGTCCTCAATGGAATGAAGTCTGGTGCCTGTGATGTTGCACGTCAAGTTACTAACCCTCTGGAGTTTATTTATTGTCCTTAGAGTTGGCACCTCCATATCAGACACTGATGCCACCAGCCAGAATGCTCTCTTTGATACACCTATAGAAGTTTTCAAAAGTCTTTGATGACATACTGAATTTCCTCAAACACCTCACAAACCACTGGTGCGCCTTCTTCATGATTGCATCAACTTGGATCCTTCAGGACAGATCCTCGGAGATGATGACACCCAGGAATTTGAATCTCTCCACTACTGATCCCTTGATTAGGACTGGATCGTGTTCTCCTGACCACTACTGAGCCCTCGATGAGGATTGGATCGTGTTCTCCTGACCACTACTGAGCCCTCGATGAGGACTGGATCGTGTTCTCCTGACTTCCTTCTGAAGTCCACAATCATCTCCTTGGTTTTGCTATCGATGAGTGCAAGGTTGTTGGTGAGACACCACTCAATGAGCTGACATATTTCCCTCCTGTACACTTCCTCATTGCTATTTGTGATTCTGCTGACAACCGTGGTGTCATTGGCAAATTTGTAGATAGCATTGGAATTGTGCTTAGCCACAGTCATGGCTGTATAGTGAGTTGAGAATTGAGCTAAACATGCATCCTTGAAGTGCGCTTGTGTTAATTTGAGGTGTAGATGTTGTTGGCAATTCGTACTGACTGTGGTCTTCTGATGAGGAAATCAAGAATCCAGTTGCAGGGGTGGGGGGTGGGGTGCAGAGGTCCAGGGTTTGGAGCTTCTTGACCAGCACTGAAGGAATAATGGTGTTGAAGGCTGAGCTGTAATCTATGAAGAGCAGCTGTATGTATGCTGAGGTGATCCAGAGCTGAGTAATATTGCGTCTGCTGTGGAGTGATTGTGACAATAGGCAAATTGCAATGTGTCCAGACCTCTGCTTAGCCTGATCAGCCTTTCAAAGCATTTCATCACAGTAGATGTTAGTGCTACTGGGCGATAGTCATTGAGGCAGCCCACTCTCATCTTGACGATGATGCCCTTTTGAAGCAGGTGAGAACCTCCAACTGCAACAATGAGAGGTTGGCACAGATTTTCAATACCCTTCCAGGCCTGATGCCTTGCAAGGGTTCACCTTCTGGAATGATTTTCTGATGTCAGCCTCAGAGACAGGTATTACATGGTCCTCAGCCATTGCAATGATTCTCATAGGCTCTGTTGGGATCTCCTTCTCAAAGCGGGCATAGAAGGTGTTTGACTCATTGAAGCATCACAGCCGTCTATAGTGTTCACCCTCAATTTGTAGGCTGTAATGGTCTGCACTCCCTGCCATAGCTGGTGTGTATCTGTCTCTATCTCTAGCTTCCTCCAGTATTGCCATTTTGGGTCAGATCGATACAGCGAGGTCAACACCCCCTCAATCTTGACTGTGACAGAACTCTGACAGAGACCAAGACTAGGGGGAGAGAGGAGACTCCAAGCACATTCTGGCCCTCAAAGCCCAGCCAGGAGGCCTGAGGCTCCTCCTGAGCCAATGGACCAGGGAGCTGCGGAGGGAAAATGACAGATGATGAGGGAACTGAAGAAAACCCCAAAAGCCCCAAGGAAGAAGCTGGCATCTGAAACTGGAAGCAAGGGGAAGAAAAGAATCAAAAACAGAGGCCGGCAACCACTCATCATCATCTGAGGATGAAGCCATCGCAAGAGCCGAGAGGAAGTGCAAAAAGGGAGAGGAGAGGAGGGAAAAGGGTTACAAGTGAGCCCAACAGAGGAAGATACAGCACTCAGCGACCCCTGGATCTGGGAGACTGGGAGCAGTGCAGAGGCCATTGCCTTCCAACCCAACTCTGGCAGACCAGGAGTAGTCACCCCCACCCCGCCATCCCTCGAGCTCTAGAGATGGAGGAGCAGGAACACATCCAAATCTTCCCCCCCCCCCCACCCAGTGATACTCCCAGAATCACCCGAAAAGTCCACATTCCCAGGCCAACATCATCCCCTCTTTCCGAGTCTGAAATCAGTGTTGCAGTTCACCAAAACGGTGGGCATGAGAGCTCAGGCTGATTGATACTGAACTGTAAGAATTGCAAACTGGAGACTCCTATCAACAACAATGGAGATTAAAATAACAGAGGGCTCTCTGATCTCCAGGCTATTCCCAGGGATATCCAGAATTGATGGAAGACCATTAACTTGGCAAAGGTCACCGTTTGGTCTACCAGGAACTGTGGTCTTTCTGCATAAGGAGATGTTGCTGAGGGAATGCTGCCGACTGGCACATTCTAGTCTGCAGGAGTATGTGCTGGGGGATGCACTGAGACTTGGTGCAGCCAAACAAGGAAGCTCTGGTGGGGAAGGAGTTTAGAGTCCCTCCATTATTGAGTTTTGAGGGACTGAGACCAAGGGGAAGTTCCTCAAACAATATGGGGGGTGGGGGTGGGTGGGGGGGGAAGAAGTGACAAGGTGCCGCAGTGGTGGTAATAGTGTAAATATAATTAAATGTAATAATGCACAGCGATGGAAATGTATAGCTATGAAAGTAAGGGTGGGAACAGACTTTGAATGGTTTTCCTTTTGTAAATAATTTATTGTAAATAAAGTCTATTTTTGGTCAAAATGAAATCTACAAGTGTACCTGATGAGTGATGTATAAGAATCAGCCTTGGAGCTTGTTTGGGGCTCACTTGGTTATAAACTTTATGAGCGAGACATTGTTTATCAAGTGACCAATGCAAATTTGTGAATAAAAGGTGTATGGTTTGAAGTTCGTTGGGTCTGTAGTTATTCTTTGTCTGAACCAAGAAAAGGTCGGAGCTCCACATTGGGAGGTAGAGCACAGAGTCAGAAACGACAGTCAAAGAATGGAACTGACCATTCACGGGTCATTGGTGGATTGATCAGGGTGGTCATGTGCATATTGCAGGGTTCAGTTTGAGGCAAAGAGGGGTAGAGAGAAAGTAAAGGGTACTCTAGTGTCAGCGTTTATAGAAGATCATTGATCATTGAAAGTGAAGACATTTTATTAGGAGACTGAGAAATACAAATAATTCGGAAATATCAGGAGTGGAATTTGGAAAGCTCGTTGAAGAATTTTGAGATTCAAGTATTAAGTCTTTGCTGCATCTTTTTAGTAGTTCTGCACAAATTATCACTTATATACCATTTAAGTACCAGACCCAAATTAATGCAAATATTCTCAATTTACCAGCCAAATTCTGAGGCAATTCCTAAGCTCTACTTCCCCTCCCTAAGTTCCAACAATGGAGCTGGGGGCTTGCTGAAAAATGTCAGATTTTATGCTGAGAAATTTTCTCTTGGACTAGTGCAATGTCCATGAAGCCATTTCTTTCAATGGTAATTGTATGGCTGTGAAAAAGAAAAGTATGAAAAAATAAGTTCATTTTTTATTCACTGTTCATTAAATTTTTGAAATTATTTTGAAATGATCTGCTTTGTGTCTTAATTTTATTTATAAAATCTAATTTCTTAATAGTTTCTATCATAATTGTTTCTTAATTTTAGAGATATTCAGAAATATCGGCAGATTTTGACAGAAGAGGACAGGCCTCACCCACATGAAAGGACCGGATTGTATCTTGTTCTTGTGGAGAGGACAATAAATTTGAAACACTAGCATTCTGTGTATACATTAAATTGTGTGAAAATAATTTATTTCTGCATCTGGAATTTTATGGAGTATTTTTGTTTCCCTTGATTTTAAAATGCTGTTTTTCTGAGACACAATGGTTGAATTGTGGGAAGTGTGGGATAGTTAAACCAGACAATAAAGTCAAGGTTAGCTTTCTTCCCTTACTCTTTTCTCCAGATAACAAGATCCTTGGCTTTCTTGCCAGAAATAATATATTTTGTAGGTGCTGCAGCTCTTAAAGGGGCTGCAGTTTTTAATCTTTACTTTAATTAATGAAGCATTTGATTCCCACAAGCAGCAAGATGTGGATAAAATACAAACATGGACTGATAAACGGCAAATACTATGACCTTCTCATACAACAGAGAGTTTAAACACCCCTCTTAATGTTGAATAGCATTATCATGGCTGAATTCCCTTCCATGTAATATTCAAGGAGAGATACATGACTAGAAATTTAACTGAATAATGTGACTACAAAGCTTGTAGGGAGTTTCTCTTCTATTTTTTCTACTCATCAAACCCTTCAGCATCTTGGGCACCTCTGCACAGTGAAATAATACACTTTATTTGCCTGCTATGTAATGGAGAGCTCCAATACTATTCAAGGAGCTCAGCACCATCCATTTCAAATTACCATTAAAAGCAGCTGGTTGATTAGCACTCACCCATCATGCTAAACATTTACTTCCCCAGTACTGCTGGACATGTGTATCAGCAAGAAGATGCACTTGCTTTAATAATCAAACCACTTCAACAACCTTTTCCCTTCTTGTAACTGCCTGACATCTACCATGAGATGTCAAGACCTGTTGTTAAGATCTTCTGCTCAGCAGAGATAGAGTTCCTTATGGTGAGATGCAGACTCTTCTACCTGCCCAGGGAGTTCTCGGCCATGCTGATTGCCGCAGTCTACGTTCTGCCTATGGCTAATGAGGGTGAAACCATGAAGGAACTTTACAGTGCCTTTGGTGAAGCCCAGAGGCCCCACCCTGTTGGTGCCATGATTTTTGCTGGAAACTTCAATCACACTAAGCCGAAAATGGTTTTATCACGGTTTTAGCGGCATGCCTACTTTGCCACCAGAGGAGAGAACACCCTGGGTTGGGTGAACAGAACGTCTCTGTGCGTAAAAGTCTGCACCTCATCTCCACCTTGTTACTCGGATCACAAATCCATCCTGCTAACCCTGGTGTACAGAGAGCTGGCAAAGCAAACTAGGTCAATTCGTAGGAAGATCAGGATGTGGCTGAGGGATAGAGGAGGGGTGCACAGCAGCTCCACTAGACTGGTTTGAGACCATGGACTGGAGCTGTTTCAGGGAGATGACAACCTACAACTGTCATGGAAACATAGAGGAATACACAAAGACAGTGACTGGCTACATCAGCAAGTGCACTGAGGATGTCACTGAGATCAAATGCTTTGCAACCACGGCTAACCAGAAACCATGGTTGAATGCAGAGGTCCAGGCCCTTTTTAGAGCTCATGATGTTGGCTTCAGGACAGGGCTGAACTCTTGTGCATGGTAACAGGTGATTTTGGCCCACAAGTCCGCGCCGCCCAATTTACACCCCATTAACCGACACTCTCATTAGGTTTTGAATGATGGGAGGAAACTGGAGCCCCTGGAGAAAACCCATGTAGACACGAGGAGAACATACAAACTCCTTACAGATAAGCACAGGACTCAAACCCTCGTTCAGTCCCAATCACTGGTGCTGGAAAGGCATTGTGCTAACTGCTACACCAACCGGGCTGCCCCTTTGTGGATAAGGAGTACTTAATTCTTGTAATATTTGTTCATATTAACAGAAAAACTGATTTTAAGCTTCCATCACTATTAATTTACTGAGAGAATAATATCATACCTACATATTAAAATAAGACAATTATGTTCTTTAAATGGTAAATTATTTTGTAACAGTAGTTCTAATAAACTAAATAAAATTCATTATTGTAAATCAAAAAGTCATTAATAAATAATAAAAAATGTTGATAAACTACCAGAATAAACTGTTATCATTAATGTTTTCAAATTAATTTTTTTAAAGTTTAGACATACAGCATGGTAACAAGCCCTTCTGGCCCATGAGTCCGTACTGCCCAAATACCCAAATTAACCTACAACCCCTGTACATTTTGAAGGGTATGAGAAAATTGGAGCATACAGAAGAAAGTCAAGCAGACAAAGGGATAACGTACAAATTCCTTACAGATTTGAACCCTGGGTTGCTGGCCATGGTTATTTTATTATTTTTTTTCTTTGGCTTGGCTTCGCGGACGAAGATTTATGGAGGGGGTAAAAAGTCCACGTCAGCTGCAGGCTCGTTTGTGGCTGACCAGTCCGATGCGGGACAGGCAGACACGATTGCAGCGGTTGCAAGGGAAAATTGGTTGGTTGGGGTTGGGTGTTGGGTTTTTCCTCCTTTGCCTTTTGTCACTGGCCATGGTTATAGTATTGCGCTAACTGCTGGACAACCATGTCCCCCTAATGTTCTTCTGAAAACAATCAGGAAATAATTTGCAATTTATTATCTGTATTAATTCCACTGCACATGTAACGAGAAAAGCATTAGATTTTGATAAAAATCGGTAAAATACCTCCAGTAGCCTTCTTAATTATAAGGTATTGGTGAAAACAATCAAATATCAATGTGATTAGATTGGAATTCCAATTTCTCAAATGTTACAACCTTTGGAAAACAGTTTGATGTGCCTTGGGAATTATTGCATTGTATAGAGTTACTGAGATGGAATGAAACAATTGACCAGCAATTAATGATGTGGAGAAATAAAAAAGTTAAATTTTGAACATTTTTTTAGATTGTACAATCCCCATTGAACCAGCAGAGGGCAATGATACCCTTATAATATACAAGAAAATGAAAATGTCTCCACCAAGAAATAATATCACCCACTATGACCTTAACATACTGCATGAGAAATTTATAAATAGTTTTAAAATAGATTTAATGTTTATTGAAATAGTCTAAATATATCAAAGGATTTTAGTTTTACTTTTAAGTACATCATTTTTCAAGATTCATGATTCCTTTATTGTGATGTTATAAAATAGACAAA
This sequence comes from Narcine bancroftii, assembly GCF_036971445.1. Taxonomy (NCBI): domain Eukaryota; kingdom Metazoa; phylum Chordata; class Chondrichthyes; order Torpediniformes; family Narcinidae; genus Narcine; species Narcine bancroftii. Next base: position 86,620,132 of record NC_091478.1, on the reverse strand, counting down.
ATTGGCTTTAGGCAGAAATTGCCGTTCGCCTCTTACAGTCAGAGAAAGAGAAGCAAAAGAGAGTTTGGTAGGATTCACATAAGCTGAATGTGAGAATGAATTTCCAATTTTGTTTAACGTGGAAATTATAAATATAAGTAAAAAAAAATTATTGTTGGATCGATGATATCTCAATGTCTCTACTAAAAAGAGTTTCTGTATAAACAGATTCAGATTGTTTAGCATTTTATCATTTCAAAGAATATCTTGGATCCACAATGCATCAGTTTTGGTAAAAATAAATGTCTGGTGAATGAAGCATCAATTAAGATGGCTGCTTTGTTCTAAATGGCATAGATCTGCTGGTGAATTTTGTTGGAGTTGCACTCAACTGTGCAAGTGGAAAATATTCCATCATGCTCATGGAATGGGGGATGTTATGAAGTGATTCACTTGCAGCGAAATGGCTGACAGCTTTGTCCTTCAGGGCCAGGACATTTTGATTGGGCTGGGCTACCAAGCCACTCTTGGTGATAGATTTTCCAGTTTGCCATCCAGAGTACATCCTGTGCTATTGATACTTTCAGCACTTCTCCCATGTGCTGTTCAAAAGGCGGGTACATTGCTTGATCAGTTCGAGGACAGTAGTTAATCAGGAGTACGTTCCATCGTCTAAGTTTGGCTTGATGCTCTGAGACTTCATGGAATCTGGAGTCGTTATTGAGTTCTCCCTCTTCTTATGCTGCCTGTGCTCACTTGTAGATCACTATGGCTGCGTCAGATGTACGAAAAGATTGTGATGAAGAAGTCTGTCACACTGTCCGTTGGTATGATTCAGTTACCAAGACAATCCTAGCCTCTTGTCTGGTGTCTGTGGGACTACTCTCCTAGTTTGTGCCACAAAAGTGAAAAGGATGTGCTGAATAATTTACTGAGACAATTCCTTCTTTCATTTCTGGAATTGGTGCTGCAGAATTTTTCACATCACCTGATCTGCTTTCATAGACAGACAACGCCTCACCTGATTTACTTCCCTTCCAGTAAAGTAACATTCTTTCAGTACCTCACTGGAATATATATCCCAATTAAATATTTATATTTTGATGCTGGTCTTGCAGACCAATCACCTTCTCTTTCAAAGGGAAAGATCTGATAAGCAGAGCCATGTTAAATTGCAAGCAAGAAATATTACAACCTGTCACCTGAGTTTAACACTGATTTTAATAAGACTTGTATTGTAAGATTGTAAGATAAGCGTATACAGAGCCGTTGTCATACCCACACTCCTGTTCGGCTCCGAATCATGGGTCCTCTACCGGCATCACCTACGGCTCCTAGAACGCTTCCACCAGCGTTGTCTCCGCTCCATCCTCAACATCCATTGGAGAGCTTTCATCCCTAACATCGAAGTACTCGAGATGGCAGAGGTCGACAGCATCGATTCCATGCTGCTGAAGATCCAGCTGCGCTGGGTAGGTCACATCTCCAGAATGGAGGACCATCGCCTTCCCAAGATCGTGTTATATGGCGAGCTCTCCACTGGCCACCGTGACAGAGGTGCACCAAAGAAGAGGTACAAGGACTGCCTAAAGAAATCTCTTGGTGCCTGCCACATTGACCACCGCCAGTGGGCTGATCTCGCCTCTAACCGTGCATCTTGGCGCCTCACAGTTCGGCGGGCAGCAACCTCCTTGGAAGAAGACCGCAGAGCCCACCTCACTGACAAAAGACAAAGGAGGAAAAGCCCAACACCCAACCCCAACCCACCAATTTTCCCTTGCAACCGCTGCAACCGTGTCTGCCTGTCCCGCATCAGACTTGTCAGCCACAAACGAGCCTGCAGCTGACGTGGACATTACCCCTCCATAAATCTTCGCCCGCAAAGCCAAGCCAAAGAGGAAGAAGATTGTAAAAACAAAGCACTATCTTGTGAATATTAAAAACAAATGGTGCAGAACAGAGCTGCCGTCCAAAAGCGTGGATGTAAATTCTTCTTTTCCTTCTTTCTTCTTCTTTTGGCTTGGCTTCGTGGACGAAGATTTATAGAGGGGTAATGTCCACGTCAGCTGCAGGCTCGTTTGTGGCTGACAAGTCCAATGCGGGACAGGCAGACACGGTTGCAGCAAGCCCAGACTATTAGCACATTTGTTGTAACCTGTAATTTATCGCAAACTTTGGATTGACTAAACAAGTTTGGAGCAAATTTCAGATAATTATGATGCCACACATAATTTTTGGGAACTGAAGTTGTATTAGCCAGGGAGATGCACTTAGGGATTCTTTAATTTAGCAGGATTATTTATCCTGTTTAAAAATATTTATGTTCATGATTTATTTTGCGACTCTTTCATACAATTAACGCACATTTCCACCAATACTATTTAAGTTTATTCAAAAATTCTTTATATATTTAATTATGAAAATAATTTCTCCTCTGGCTACCACAGTCCAAAATAAAAATGATTTACCTCAGAAACATGCACATTTATACCAAGATTCAGAAATAACATTTTTTGGATACCTGATCTTATCTTTTGCTCTGTGCTGTAATATTAATACAGCATGATTGCACAGGAAAACTATTTGATGGATCACCCAATCATCTCTGTACCTGTCAAAGATTATACTTTGTTTAATTGTGTTAATTTATTATTCTTGATTTGGTTGGGTTTGATGGTAACTCATGATGGTTTTTAAGATTTTGCTTCTTTGAAGTGTGCTCCTGAGGTTCAGCTCAACATGAGCTCCCAGTTGCCTTTGGCCTGATGATTTGCTGGATGCCTGACACCAAAGTTAAGCTTTGAATTCACCAATCCGTTTCCTTACATTTAATTTGCTTTTGTTTTGATATTATCAATCTGACCCTGAACATTCTCCAACAGGTGAGCTATCTAACTCAAAAACACAACTGGTGACCAAAAATGGGAGCCTGAACAATAATTTTAATAAAGATATTTGTCCACTTCTCAACTGGTGTTTTAGTGACATTAATCGCCAGACTGGAAATGCTTGACGTGCCCCAACGTGATTAGTCTTTGACCATTTCCACCGTCCCTCTAACTATTCTAACTAGGACATGTGGCCCTAAACTGCTTTTTGAATAAACCACATGTATCACTGGAATTAAGCTCTATCCACATTAATTGCAATGTTATTATATTAATTATGTTAGTTATTTTATTTTAGCGGCAGCTGGGACAAGCTGTCCCTTCTTGATTTTTTAGTTTAAGGATAGCTACATATCTAAATGTTATCAAATTTCACCAGTTCATTAGACTTGCTGCAGAATTGAAATGTTCCATAATTTTGTTTGAAAAAAAACTAACACAACCATGCATTTTGTAATCAGATTTCATTTGACAGAGCATTATTTGACAATAACAAATAATAGCTAAATGCAATTTATTCAGTAGTCAATACTAATTACTTTTACTTGAGAATCAAAGATAATTAATATTTTAAAAATCCCCCCAGTCCTCCTTTGATCACAGGTTTGAATTACTGAGTTAGGAGAAGCCCAAAGCATATAAGAAATACATCATCACATCCTAGCCAAATTAAGTGATTCCCTGACAGTTGCTTCCTATGTCTGGAATTACTGTCCATGGAAACCTTTATGTTTCTGATTCACATTTTTTAACACTGATAACTGTGAATGATGAAGCACCCCCACATGCAACATGGCATGAAAGCACTCTTCAATTTCTTTGCCTGTTTGCCACAATTTTATTTTTATTTCTTCAACCCCCACTTCCCCATTTTTGCTCCTATCTAAATTCTATTTATCTGCAATAGGTTTTTCAAAAAAATGGCTGCATCAGTTTTTTTGATGCATGATTGTTGCTGGTGTTTGTACTCTGTCAGATTTTGACGAAACTACAGGGTTTAAAGGGGACATGAGGGGACAATTTTTCACTCCGAGGGTGATGGGCAGATGGAAGCAGATGCCAGACTAAATGGTGGTGATATATACGTTAGTTTCCTTTAGAAATACTTGGTCGACAGGGGTATAAGCCTAAATTGGGCAAGTGGGACAAAAGCAAAAGGGCATGTTGTTCGGCAGGCACAAGCTGGGCCTGTAGTCCTGTTTCATTGCTGTGGGGCTCTATGTTTCCATGACAGAGGGAAATATTCCTCATCTTTGAATTCCTATTTCTTCCCCTACTCCCCTTTCTTCTCTATCTCTGGCTGTCAAGAATTGGTAGAGGTTGATCCTTCAAAATTGCAGTTTCATTGGACACAGCACACAACTATGGTCTGAAAACAATGTCAGGGTTCCAGTGTTAAAGTGTAAAAATTAAAGAAAACAAACAGCAGAGAATACAGCAAAACCAAATAAACATACAACAGTTTCTTGAGCAACACTTTGTTATGCTAGTAGAAGTGAGGGGATTCAAGAAAGAGTTCAGTGACTTGTTCTGTACACTGAGCCCAAAACACTAAAAGCTTCGGAGTTGTTCATTGTTCATTTATACACAATTTGGGGAGGAGTCTGCATGAGACCCTTACAAGTTTCATGTGAGTTTCACCTGCATTTTGAGTTTACCATTACATGTTACCTTGTAATGTCTACAAATGTTCTGGGAAAGTCAGTGTCCTGAATTCAAGGTTTATTGACATACTTGTGAACTTAGTTATCTCACTTAGTACAGATGTTAAGAAGGCAATTAGATTCCCACATTTGCACAAGTAGCTATTGTATCCTTACCTAATCCATTAACCCTTTATTAAGCATATTCATAAAATTTATTCTTTCACACCAGCCTTCTCCATCTCCAAAGGCAGATTGAACAGACTACACTTGACTGAAATGAACTGTTTTGGTCAGGTCAGTAACAATTGAGCACCTTGCTTGGAGAAACCAGATTCATTTCATGCAATCTGCAGGTATGCACAGATCTGAATTGGACTCTAGGGGGTTGACTCTACGCCTGTGAAAGTAGATGAAAAACAATAAAAAATATTAGTCTGTGCTAAAAAAAATAAAATTTATTCTTGTTGTACGTGACTTCTGGCTTTCGTCAAGCCATAGTAGCACATAATTAGAACATTGTGGAAACCAACTCTGGAGAACTGGCATGACATTTCAAGTACTCATACAAAAGTGACTTCAATAAACGACATCTGCTCTCTCAGAAGGGCAGCCAAGATCCTGGAACATTTTTTGAAGGACATCAGGAAAATTCACCTGTATTCAGATCAATATTTGTCTCGGAAAACAATTCAATCAGGTATCCATTACCTTTTAAAGACCGAACTAACTAGTTCTTCATTGCAATGTTTAAGTACATATTAAAGTTCTCCATTGACTGCAGAGTACTTTTGGACATCCAAGACTGAGAAGAGTATTTTAGAACTGCCAGTTTCTTTCCTTCTTTTAATACTTCTTTCTGGACAAGCGGTAACAGATATCATGGATTGTTTGATTGACTGATTGAGAATTTGTGTGACAATCCCAATTACACACAGAGGACTGGGCAATGCCTGACACATCACCAAAAGGACTTTGAAAGAATTAGCATAGAAGCATCCCCATTGGCAAGTGTTATTCATGTGTGAGTCACTCTTGAAATGTGCCTGAAGTTTAGCACATTAACCTACGAAAGGATAAGTGAAGCAAAAATACTTCTGGCATTAGTCATTTCAAAGAGTGGTGGAGCAGAAAGCCACAATATAAGGTACCTATTTTTGTCTGCTCTTTTGGCTCCTTGGCTCCATTTCTACCCCTCCCCCCACCACACCCGATTCATACTTCAAATTTGATCTCTGTATTTCTTCCAAGCTTCTTTGGTCTATGTTAATACAAAGCAGAATTTGCAAAGATTATACTAGATAATTAATATAATTAATGTCCCAGTTGCATTTACATGGATTCTCGTCAACTTTTGTTGAGATGAAAAGCATTTGAGACACAAAACTTGAAAACAAATTTTAAATTGCAAATTTAATACGAAGCAAACCTTATGATATATGCAGGTCACATCTTCAATTTCACAGCTGCATTTTACCAAGGTAAACATTTTTATTCATACAATCTTCCTTTCACTTTGATCTCTAAATTCTATAGATGCTAACTCTTTCTGGGATGTGGCTCTAACAAGTGTTGAAGAATCTCAGTGTCATCCAGACAAAAACTGATTGAATTGGCAAAGAAACATTTCCTCCACCACTAGTTCCACTGGGTTTTATCCACAAAAAAGCACTGCAATTGCTAGTCCAGTTAACTCTGATCACACCTCCCAAACTTCTGACCTCTATATTGTGGAAGGCATGAGCATGGGAACAGCACCACTTTTCAGGTTTCATACTTTCAAATTTTGTAGATACATTGCTGTTCCTTCATTGTCCCTGTGTCTAACTCCCAGAACTCTCTACTCAGCACCACTGTAGCAGTACCCCAACAAGGTGGAACACAGTGATTCAAGATGCTTCATTTGCTTTTTTTGAACTTTACTCTTTGGCTTGGCTTCGCGGACGAAGATTTATGGAGGGGGTAAAAGTCCACGTCAGCTGCAGGCTCGTTTGTGGCTGACAAGTCCGATGCGGGACAGGCAGACACGGTTGCAGCGGCTGCAGGGGAAAATTGGTTGGTTGGGGTTGGGTGTTGGGTTTTTCCTCCTTTGCCTTTTGTCAGTGAGGTGGGCTCTGCAGTCTTCTTCAAAGGAGGTTGCTGCCCGCCAAACTGTGAGGCGCCAAGATGCACGGTTTGAGGCGATATCAGCCCACTGGCGGTGGTCAATGTGGCAGGCACCAAGAGATTTCTTTAGGCAGTCCTTGTACCTCTTCTTTGGTGCACCTCTGTCACGGTGGCCAGTGGAGAGCTCGCCATATAACACGATCTTGGGAAGGCGATGGTCCTCCATTCTGGAGACGTGACCCACCCAGCGCAGCTGGATCTTCAGCAGCGTGGACTCGATGCTGTCGACCTCTGCCATCTCGAGTACTTCGACGTTAGGGATGAAAGCGCTCCAATGGATGTTGAGGATGGAGCGGAGACAACGCTGGTGGAACTTTACTACACAGCTGAAAAAGTACAAGAAAACTTGAAATAGTTCATGTTGGGTAGGTTTAAAACTAAGTCATTGTTACAAACAGAGACATAAACATGAAGGTAATTTAAACATTCCCAAAATACTTTTGACCTTTACAAAGCTGAAAGTTGTGATGATCAGGATGTTGAGTAATTCAAAAATCAAAAGACTTTCATCTTAATATCAAATTGCAGGCATAAATCTAATTAATTTTCCTCATTCTCTGACACTCTGAAGACAATTTTCTGAGTATAATTAATTGACCAAGGATATCTGTAACAAAAATAACAGCCATTGACGTGTTCATGGGTTGAAAACTACAGTGCAAACCAATAAATCCCTTCATTCTGCTTTTGGCAATGCATTGCCGGTAACAAATGCCGATCGGCCTGGGTGAATATTGTCCTGCATTTTAATCAACGGCAACAATGGTTGCGCAGCTGTATTCAAAAGGTAATTTGACAGGTGGGTCTCTGTTGGATCCTGATTGATGAATGTATTATGTAATTAGGAGGAGTGGATAGATAATTTTTCTTTTGTCTACTTTGAATAAGTTTTAAATTTTAAATTTAAATGTTAAATTTAGATAGACAGCACGTCAACAGCCCCTTCTGGCCTAGAAGGCTCTGCTGCCCAGTTACACCCAATTAATTTACAACCCACCCTCCCCCCCCCCCACCCACCTCCGAAGCTTTGAAGGGTGGGAGGAAACCAGAGGATCCAGAGGAAGCCCATTCAGACATGGGGAGAACAGACAAACCCCTTAGATAGCGCCGGATTTGAAGCCCAGTTGAACCCTGGTCACTGGCACTGTAAGTGTTGCACTAACGGTTATGCTAGCTCTAAAGCAAAGCTCGTCTGGGATTTGAATTCAGCGCCTCTCGCATCCAAAGCGGGAATCGTACCAATGAGCTGACACACAATGTCAGCTCAAAAATAAAGCATTATTTATCCCCATACAATTTTGTTATTTTCTATTCTCTGCACACTTTCTTCTGACCTTTATTGCTTTATTTCCATCTTGCTGTGCCCATGTTTTGCATTTGTCCCCTTTTTACATTTTTATGGATCCAGCCAGTGACAGATATGAACGTGAACAATTGTGTCCACACTTAGCTTGTGCTGATTTTCAAGGAGCAACTTTTGCCTAGGAAACTCTGTGAAGCCATTCACAGAAAGGGGCTTTCCAACTGTAACTGTCAAAGTGGTATGGTCATAACAAAGCCCACCCACAGAAAAGTCCATCCATGCCCCCATCAAAACTGTTAAGGAGTTTGTGTTTGTGACATTAAAATACACAAAAAATTATTCAAAATTGGTGAACATTAATTTAAGAGCCTTAGAAGATATTTTAAACAGGCAATTTTTATTTAAAAAAAACACCTAGATAGGACAGCCAGGAATGATCACCCTCCACTCCACACCAACAACTTTGTAGTGGAGAGAGAGAGAGAGAGAGAGAGAGAGAGGCGAACACCATGTTCCTTGGGCTTTACTTAACTAATAACATCTGCTCACTTGTCAGGAAAACACAACATCAACTGCACTTCCAGTGAGCAGACAAGGCTACCGGACATCATTGTGCCAACGTTCTACTGGAGCTCTGTCACGAGCATCCTGGGTGGCTGCATTCAGAGTGAGGTTCGGTCGCTGCAAAGAAATGGATCAGCAGTCAATCCACAGGACCATAAGAGTCGCAGAGAAGATTACTGGAGTCTCCCTCCTTTTCCCCTCCTCCCCCTGCCTTCCTCACCATCGACGTAATCTACTGGGATTGTTGTCTGAAGAGGGCTCGCAAAATCATTGAGGGACATTTTTCACCCTGCACACGGCATCTTTCAGCTGCTCCCATCGGGAAAGAGATTCAGGAGTATCAGAACCAGCACCACCAGGTTAAAGAACAGCTTCTTCTCACGGGCAGTGAGAATGCTGAACGACCAAAGGAACTGCTCATCCTAACCATTCAAGACCTCATATTCATGAAATGATATTTAGTTATTTATTTGTATTTATGAATACTTGTCCTGCATATGTATTGTTTGTCTATGTGTTATGTCCGGTTATGTGTGTCTATTTTGTATTGAGGACTGGAGTATGCTGTTTCACTGGGTTGTACTTGTGCAATCAGATGACAATAAACTTGACTTGAGATTTTAAAAAAAGTTGATCAACTATTTAAAACATCTCTAGTTAATTGAGGTTTTCACCGAGCTATTCTTCTACTTAACCTGTAAAGGTTAAAACCTTGTGTTTTTTTTGGTTTTTGTTAATTTTGTGCCTATCCCTTTAAGAAATTGTTGTTTGTAGTGTTACCATAGTTACCATGACATATGTAATAATATCCAAGCGGACCGAGAGTTTGTATCTCATTCTTTGAAAATTCATGACAGATGTAAGCTCTCAAGGTACCTTTCTTTGATTCATCTTATTTTGTTTTATTTCTTTTTATATCTGTCTGAAGTTGTATATCATTATCATTATACAGTAGGCTTTGTTTACTCATCGTTATGAAAATCTCAATATCAACAAATTAAAGATACTTACAGGTGCATCTACAAAGTTTGATTAATTGAATTAATAACATAGTAATTCGGAATATCGCCACTTACGTTTCTTTGAAGATGACATGTTTGAAATTGGGAAATACTAGAACTTGGAAAGTGTTGTATATACTCCCTTAGGTCTAGATTGATTTGTGACAAACTGTTTCTGTGGATCCTGAGTCTGAGGAGGAGACACTTGGTGGACAGGTGTGTGAGTAGTTTGGCAGGTAGTGTTTTCCTTCTGGTGTTAAAACTGGCTTCCATGTGCTTCCAGTGAAGTAATTTTAGATTCTCAGTCTCATCCTGTATGCTTCATCTTTATTTTGAATGGTCATGGGACGTGGATATCCATCCACAAAGATTCTGAGAACATTCTTTAATAGTTTTTTTTTCTCTCTAAACAATCCACAATCTCTTGCCCTGACAAAGCTCAGAGTATTTGTGTTGGGGTTTGTTGGGCATTCAAAAATACATGCCTGTTCTTTGGAGACTTGCTTAAAACTACAACTTTGATGCTTGGCACGTTTGTCCAGCAGTGGGGTTTTGCACTTCTTCATGGAAGCTTTGACCACAATTTTGTCTTTTCTTCAGTGTGCCCAATAATTTATCCCCATGACAAAACTTGAAATAGTCTGCCTCTTTTCAGCGTCTGGTGATGGGAAGCAAAATAGATGACCAAGTGTAACTAAATCTTTAGCATTGGAGATGTTCCACACGGAGAGGACAATGACGTTGCCTTGTGTGTCTTCCACTGAATTTGGAGGAATTTGTGGAGACATTATTAATCATTTAGTGCCTTGAGATGCTTTCTTTAGGTAGTGCAGGTCTTAGAAGCCTACAGGAATGCAGGAATCACAGTTGTCTGAGAGATCCTGAGTTTTGTACCAAGACTAAGGTCTTGATCCACAAACAGCTTTGGCATCTATTCCCCAAAGGCTGTCCAGGTGCATTGGATGTGGAGGAAAATTTCATTACTTTCATCTGCCTTTGCTGAGAGATGGTAACACAAGATATGGGAAACTGTCCAACTTTACACAATCTTGGTGTGAGCCTTTATTTTTGTAGGCATGGGATGCAGCCGAGGCAGGTTGGCAGATGAGTTTTCAGACATTCTTTTGTACGCTTCAATGAAAGCATTGACAATGACTTGGGGGTTTCTGCTATGACAGGCATCATTTGGAGCAAGTCATTTGGAAGGGATATTCAATGGAAAGCTTCAAAGGGGTATTTGAAAGATCGTAAAGCATTATTTTGAAGACCACTGAAGTTATGATGATCTCTCAATCAATATAATTAAAATAGATGACCTTGTCACTATCACATTTTTGTTTGCTGTTGGAATTTGTTGAGCACAAATTAACAATTTATTTCTCACATTCTAAAAGTGAAAATATTGTAAATGTACTTTATTTGTTGTTAAGTGAACTGGAATGTCAAAAGAATAGAAAACAGCGAAATAAGTTTTTAATACATAAATGTGCAGGTATGTACTCACCCCAGCATCTGCAGACTTTCTTGCTTAACTCCATGTTTTTAACTTTTGTCTTACAAATAATTTTAAAATCTTGACCTTTCAGGCATTTGGAATAATTGTTCTAGAGGAGCACTGAACAAAATCAAATGATTTCTCTAAAGCATAAACATGACAATTCTATAATGAACTGAACTCAGTTGGGTTCTTCAAGATAACATAATTATTCTTGAACATACATTTAACGTAATATACTAAATAAGACATATTAACCTATGAATGAAATTGTAAACACAAATTTACTCATACACAAACCGGTATGGGGACACCAATATCCCCAAGTGTCAAGCCCTGCAAAAGCTAATGGGTACAGCCCTAAACATCACAGGCAAAATCCTCCCCACTATCAAGCACTTCAACAGGGAACGCTGCTGTCAGAGAGCAGCAGCAATCATCAAGGATCTACAACACCCAGCACATACTCTGTTTTCACTGCTGCCATCAGGAAAGTCTCACACCAGCAGATTCAGGAACAAGTGCTATTCCTCCACCATCAGACTCAAAAATAAATGCAATCAGGGACTCATTTAAGGGCTCTTACTTGTGCACTTTATTTATTTTTTATTCTCTAAGTATTGCACAGGCGCTTTGTTTACATTCATTAGCTGTTTACATGTATATGCTGTGTAGTTTTTTTTGCACTACCAATAAGAGATAATTCTGCCTTGCTAGCAGAAAAAGAATCTCAGGGTTGTATGTGAAATTATGTATGTACTCTGACAATAAATCTGAAATCTGAAATGATCAAAATTGCTGATTTAGATTTTAAGAATATGAATTCCGATGACTGTCGCACTATATTTTACCTTGTGGAATATGGAATACTACATTAACTATCTTTTTTGCAGATAGGTGGGAAATGAATTCCAAATTAGAATTGTGCAATGGAATAAAAGAAATGCTGAAATTGCTTTTGATAAGCAACTTATTTGCAGAAAAATTATAGGAAATCAATGTAGTTAAAAAAAACATAAGGTCACTGCTTCCTTGAATCAGCCATGCACAAAGAACATTGGGCTTGAAGAAATTGTTTAACAGGGTGACTGGAAGGGTTTCTGACCATCATTAAAAACATTTGACAGATACTGCCTCAATAAATATAGACTACAGCACACTTGGGAGTTAATTACTGTAACCACAACTGAAAATGGCTATGCAGCCCATTGCTTGCTAAGTAACATTCCCTAACATTAGGAAATTGTCATCTTGTTCTTCCCTAATCAGCATGAAGGATTATGTTTATTTTACATCTGCCATCTTTCTGCAAAATATTAATTCTTTAGAGATGTAAGAAACAGTGATAAAACAAAACAGAGGCAAGAGAACCATTTATTTATGCATTTTATGTAATTTGTTATACTTTTGGATTAATCCACTGAGGTGATAAGATATTTTGGTTCTAACATTTTCTCATGCATAAATTACATTCAAGTTGCGCAACTGTCAACTTGTCTGAATTAACAAATTTGCAACGACTTGCTTATGCTTCGAGTATCAACCTATTAAATTGTGACCGCATGTCAGACTGGAAAAGTTATGATTGGTTGGCAATGTAATATTTTTGCATGATGTCACATCAACCAATTCTCTCTTAACATACTTTCAAATGTGATACCATCTCGTTCTACAAACATGAAAACAAAGTGTTCCACACTGTAATTCTTTTCATCAGCTTGTTATCAAGATATTTTCTTCTTTGGCTTGGCTTCGCGGACGAAGATTTATGGAGGGGTAATGTACAGCATTAGAAAATCAAATCATTTTTTTTTGCCAAAAAACAGCTGCTTCCTCAGCTCCGAAAGAACAGAAAGATGTTCATTCACCTCTGATGAAAGCAGAACATGAAAACAAAGCAACTTATGATTTATAATATTTATTTGTGGAAAAATTAGACAATATTTTCTTATAATTTCTCTGAATAATTATTTCCCAAAAAAATGGACAAATCCCCACTTGTGATGCATGAGCACAAGGACTTATGAAACAAGGCAAACTATCTATGGAACCAATTTAAACTATTCAGGGAAATAATTTGCATGATATCAAAGTGAGAAACTGGAAAGCATAAAATATTACAATAGTTTAAAGTTTAATTTATAAAATGATTGATGCCCAAATAGTAAGATAGCGAATAACATTTTAAAATATACATTGTAAGGCATGTACAGATTGTTCTATATTTTATAAAACAAATTTTTTTTTATATGATAAACCATTGAAATTCACTGCCGCTGGTTTATGTGCATTAAATATCACAACACTTAGAAGCTTATAAATATTTATTCCACATGTTCTGCAGATGTAATTTTCCATAGCTGAAAATGTCCCATTTGCATTCTGTCCAGGAACACTGGTGAATTTGAACAGAGAGGATGCCAACATATTTGTTTGGTGACCAACTCCAGAGCATATTTTGTTTGTTTTGGATGTCAACCAATGCACTTATGAATATGAATGCCAAAACATTTTTTGTTGTTGAAAGAAGTGCTTTCAGATTTCAGTCATGAAGACCTGTACCAATATCTGGACTCCAAAAGCATGGGATAAAATTTACTTGATCTGGAAATTAATTTACAACATTTTACTTCCTGGATTAAAGCAAACATTGTGTGACATCTTAATACTTACTTCCACACAGCTACATCAGATTTGCTTAAATAGTGTACACTTGGCCAATTACAGCATGATATAATTCTGTCGACCTCTTACAACTGCCAACATTTAGCTTAGTGGTTGCAACCTCCAGAATTAGCTCCTGAAATGATTTAACTCAATAAAAATCATCAAACTTTCAGTATCTGGAAGGTAAACTAAAGAATAGATGCTTCAGAGTTAGAAGGGATGGTAGAAGAGCACACCAACTGAAGTAGAGGGATCAACACCTATAGAAAGCATTTGTTTTGTAGCAAAGGAGATTCTCTTCACGCTGCAGTGCAGTACTTCCAGAAGGAGCTTGCAACGGCAGGGTAATATTACATAAGTTCAGTCTTGATTATCTGCATTTTGGGGATGCCTACTACAATTCTGATAAATCACCTCCACCTGTTCTGCCTGTTCCTGTAAATGGAAAATAAAGTAAATGAGATTCTTCTTCCTTTATAGTTTGCAAGTTCCCCCTTATACTGTGGGAATAGACCTGAGGCAAGGAAATTGAATCCGCATATGATCTTGAGCACCAATGACAAAGCAGTTCAGTCATGTGAAGTTGCATTTGACGTCATGGGGTTTCAGTAAGTACTGATAACATCCTGGTGAAGCTCCTCTGAACTCTTTCCAAGGTTTCCATATTCTTCCCATAATGAAGTCACTAGAACGACACGTAATGCTCCAAATACAGTTTTATACAGCTTCCACCAACTCAGCGCCTTGACTGATGAAAGTAAGTATGCTGTACAGCTTTTTCTTCACCCAATTCAGCCATGTTGTCACTTTCAGGGAGCTCTGGACTTTCACTCCATGATCTTTCTGTCCATCAATACTCCTGCCATTTATGTCTACTTTCCTCTTGTATTTGACCTCCAAAAATGCAATACCTCTACCTGTAACCAGATTACACTCCATCTGCCATTTTGCTACCCAAATTTCGGAGTGCTTTTATCAATTGACAACCTTCCTCATATTTCAGATTTATTGTCAGATTACGTATGAACATGACATCACATACCACCCTGAGATTCTTTTCCCTGCGGGCGTGGCAGAATTACCACTAATCGACCGTGCAAAAAATAAACTGCACACAGTGTAAACATGTAAACAAAAAACTATCACAGATAACTCATGTAAATAAACTGACTCCAATACAGAGAGAACAAAAGAACATCAATAAAATGCACAAGTAAGAGTCCTTAAACGAGTCTCTGATTGAGCTTGTTGTCACTCTCCATGACTCCATCAACTTTTAGGTCATGTACAATCTTACTCATCAGACCATCCATGCGTATAATACCCCTGCACCAATACCCTCCCTCTTCTATAGTGAAGATAATTTCCAACTCACTGTTAATCCCATGCGTTTTAATCTTCTGGACCAGACTACCAGGAGGGAACAATAAATGCTTTATTAAAGTCCACATCCCTACTGTCATCTATCATCATCTAAATAAAATAGCACAATCACGTCTGAGACAACCCTCCCCCACTCAAAGCCACGTTGACCTGTTCATTCCTATTTACCTTTACTTTATGCTCTATTACTAATCTGTATCAGAAATTATCTCCAATTCCATGAGCTATTCATTTTTGTTTATCACAGAGTAAAGTGATGGAATTATAGATCACCATGAATATTAAAGTGTTAAATTTCCATACCTTATAGATTGTCCACAAAGTGTTGATCTCAGTTATTCTGAGGCACTCATTCGTGTCATCTGTTCTACTTTATACCATCCTTATCCTCCCTTAGATCATGACTGCAATGAGCAAATAAAATTTGACTTCTGCATCGATACCAGTTGATACACAGTTTATATATTGTTGAGAAACATTGACTATAAATGGGAGGAAGCTTTCTTTATGCTGTAATTTGAATTCAGATTTTAAATGATGGAAATGCCTGATATTGGAACCTTCACTTAATTTCTA
The DNA here is from genome assembly GCF_036971445.1 of Narcine bancroftii. Classification (NCBI taxonomy): domain Eukaryota; kingdom Metazoa; phylum Chordata; class Chondrichthyes; order Torpediniformes; family Narcinidae; genus Narcine; species Narcine bancroftii. The sequence goes on along the minus strand of NC_091478.1, from coordinate 86,604,467 downwards.
TATTTTAATTTAGAATTCAAGTCGTAAAATCCGTGAGTGGAAACCAAAGTCCAACTGGATAAATATTTTTAAGTTCAAAATTCAACAAAGTTCAAATTTATTGTCAAACACATACAAAACATCACACAGAGTCCTGAGATTCTTTTTCCTGGGGGCAGGCAGAATTTCTACCTACCAGTAACCGTAAAACTGTACTCAAAAAGAAAGATACGTATACAAAAGACAGAACTGTAAACAGAAAGAAATTAAACCAAGTTGCTGCACAAATATCGACAAAGTAAATATTCAGTAATAAATAATATGCAAAGTAGGTATACTTAAATGAGTCTCTGAATGTTGTTTTGGAGGGGTAGCAGCTGTTCTTGAATCTGGTGGTGCAAGATTTGTGGCACTTACACCTCTTTCCTGATGGAAACAGTGAGAACAGAGCATGAACTGGGTGATGTGGATCCTTGATGCTTGTTGCTGCTCTCTGACAGCAGTATAGATGTTCTCAGTGTTCTGTGATGCAGGGCTTTCCACTCAGAAGTATTTTAGTTATGAAACAAGTGTGCATCATTGTTTTTGTTAAAAAAACACCAAAAATGTTGTTTAATCAAGCTGTTAATACTACAATCAAATCACAAAAGCTTTATAGTCACTGAGTTTCTTAATTTACAGGATTAAAGTAATTTACTGCCAGGGAATCCTTTAGCACATTGGGACTTCTCAGCTAGGGACGACCTTTTCAGACTAATTCCACTTTTAGTCCTTAGTCAATAACTTTGTAGATTACAGCACTTCAAATGCATTTCCAAATATATATCATTTCAAGCAGACCATTCCCATAAGACGTGCTCAGTTTTCTGCTCAAATTTATCCATGTTTTTTTTTAAGTTCCAAAGCGCGGGTTTAAACTGGTAACAGCATCTTTGCCCTGCAGCTTCAGCTTCTGCAGATTCCCCAGTTCACTGGCTGGAAAATCTGCCCTCTGAGTTTGTACCAGGAGCAAATATCTTGTAAGCAATGAAAGGAAAGGGCTCTTCACAAAATAATTAGCCGACATTTTTTTTCCAAATTTTAACATCTTCAATGAATTTAACGTGGCTGAGACGAGCACTGCCCTGCACCAAACTATTGTTCTGGGAATCGGGTTCCCAGTGGGAAGGAAAGGTGTTGCCCAATGTTAGATGTCTGGAACCTTGGGACAGCCGAATATTAGCCCCAATCTATTCCCTTTGCTCCTGGAGGCTCTTACCCCTGTGCCCACAGGAAATGCGATACTTACGCACACACCTCCTCCTCCACCACCATTCAGGGCCCAAAATAGAACTTCCAAGTGAAGCATCACTTCAATTGTAAATCTCCAGGGGATATCTACTGCATCTGATGTTCTCGTTTTGGCCTCCTCCTCTACAATGGAGAGATTGGACACAGACTGGGAGATTGCTTTGTTGAGCACCTTCACTCTGAAGGCTGAAATAACACACACTGTTCCTATACCAACATGTCTATCCATGGCCTCAAGCACTGCCAAACCAAGGCTACCTGCAAATAGGAGAAACAGCTAATACTCCACCTGGGCACTCTCCAGCCAGAAGGTATTAAAATGGACTTCTCCAGTTTGTGCTAAACCCCTCCCTCAAATCTTTCCCTATCCCTCTGTCTCCTTTTATCCAGCTCTCCACTCCTTTCCTCTCCATTCAGGGAGCTACCCACTCCCCCTATCACTTCCCAGCTTTATTCTCTTCCATGCTCTCACCCATATCCAACTCTGATCTCTTTCCTGTTGGCCTGTGCACCTCCCCTTGCCCCTTCCTCCCTCCTCTTCTCTGCTCTCCCCACTGATATATTCAGGTGCCGAACAATGAAGGGATCAGGCGTGAAAACTTGGTTACCCTTTATGTCCTATAGATTCTGCGTGGCCAGCTGAATATCTCCAGCACTTTTGTGTATTTTGTTGACAGAACGGTGGACTTGAACCCCTATCACCAGCATTGTAATAGCATTGCGCTAACTGCTATCCTAACCAAGCCCCCTCTGTGCCTGTTGAAACCTACTATAAATACTTGTTTTATGAAAAAACCTGTGTTCACTTTTATGAAAGGATTTGAATGGGATTTTGCTTTTATGAAAATAGCCTTCAATAGTAGTGAATGGGTCTTCGCTTTACACCATTTTAGCTTACGAAAGGTTTCATAGGAGCATTCTAGTTTCGTAAAGTGGGGTATGCTTGTTTGAAATGTTTATATATTAGAACATGTACCAAATCTCATATGAAAATCTTTGATGCTTATTTCAAACATCTAATGATTACAAAAGGACTTAAATAGAAGAGTGGGATTGTGTGAAATGTCACCTGGTACGTGCAAGCTAATGTACAATCAAAACTGTTTTAATTTTGATTTTGCTGTTTTGGATTCTATTAAATTCTTAAAATCATGGCTCACTTTGGTATGATTAAGATGGTTAAAAAAGATTAAATGGTTAAAATTTAATGGCTGGCTACTTGGCTATAATTACATCCAACAGACCACAGAGACAGAATACTAAAATGAGTCCTCTTAATGTTCTTTTCTATCTTTTTTTTTCTTTGGCTTGGCTTCGTGGATGAAGATTTATGGAGGGGTATGTCCACGTCTGCTGCAGGCTCGTTGGTGACTGACAAGTCTGATGCGGGACAGGCAGGCACGGTTGCAGCGGTTGCAAGGGAAAATTGGTTGGTTGGGGTTGGGTGTTGGGTTTTTCCTCCTTTGTCTTTTGTCAGTGAGGTGGGCTCTGCGGTCTTCTTCAAAGGAGGTTGCTGCCCGCCGAACTGTGAGGCGCCAAGATGCACGGTTTGAGGCGATATCAGCCCACTGGCGGTGGTCAATGTGGCAGGCACCAAGAGATTTCTTTAAGCAGTCCTTGTACCGTTTCTTTGGTGCACCTCTGTCAGTGGAGAGCTCGCCATAGAACACGATCTTGGGAAGGCGATGGTCCTCCATTCTGGAGACGTGACCTACCCAGCGCAGTTGGGTCTTCAGCAGCATGGATTCGATGCTTGCAGACTCTGCCAGCTCGAGTACTTCGATGTTGGTGATGAAGTCATTCCAATGAATGTTGAAGATGGAGCGGAGAGAGCGCTGATGGAAGCGTTCTAGGAGCCATAGATGATGCCGGTAGAGGACCCATGATTCGGAGGCAAACAGGAGCATAGGTATGACAACGGCTCGGTACACGCTGATCTTTGTGTGTTTCTTCAGGTGGTTGTTTTTCCAGACTCTTTTGTGTAGTCTTCCAAAGGTGCTATTTGCCTTGGCGAGTCTGTTGTCTATCTCTTTGTCGATCCTTGCATCAGATGAAATGGTGCAGCCGAGATAGGTAAACTGGTTGACTGTTTTGAGTTCAGTGTGTCCGATGAAGATGTGGGGGGGCTGGTGGTCATGGTGGGGAGCTGGCTGATGGAGGACCTCAGTTTTCTTCAGGCTGACTTCCAGGCCAAACATTTTGGCAGTTTCCGCAAAACAGGACGTCTTTTCTATAAGCTTACATCAAATGAAAAGAGTTCCATTCTCACACCATTTAGGATAAAGTCTCATGGTTCATTTTCATAAATGTTACTTCATTATAGGCACTTGTTCTAAGAAGTTAGATATAGAAAGTGGTTGAGGCATGACTATTTTGAAGTGCATACTGTAAATGTCACAAAGCATCATAAATACAGACTGTATTCCTGCTGAGACAAGGAGAGGCTCTTGGGTTAAACCAGGTCTTCAGCAAGAAATGCTATATATTATGCTAGTAAAAAACTAGTAAAATATTATGCTAGTAAAAAACGCTTCCACCAGTGTTGTCTCCGCTCCATCCTCAACATCCATTGGAGCGCTTACATCCCTAACGTCGAAGTACTCGAGATGGCAGAGGTCGACAGCATCGAGTCCACGCTGCTGAAGATCCAGCTGCGCTGGATGGGTCACGTCTCCAGAATGGAGGACCATCGCCTTCCCAAGATCGTGTTATATGGCGAGCTCTCCACTGGCCACCGTGACAGAGGTGCACCAAAGAAAAGGTACAAGGACTGCCTAAAGAAATCTCTTGGTGCCTGCCACATTGACCACCGCCAGTGGGCTGATATCGCCTCAAACCGTGCATCTTGGCGCCTCACAGTTTGGCGGGCAGCAACCTCCTTTGAAGAAGACCGCAGAGCCCACCTCACTGACAAAAGGGAAAGGAGGAAAAACCCAACACCCAACCCCAACCCACCAATTTTCCCCTGCAACCGCTGCAACCGTGCCTGCCTGTCCCGCATCGGACTTGTCAGCCACAAACGAGCCTGCAGCTGACGTGGACTTTTTACCCCCTCCATAAATCTTCGTCCGCGAAGCCAAGCCAAAGAAAAGAAAAAACTGTACTTGAAAACCACAAGCTCAAGACCGTGAACACGCTGGAACGTAAGAATGCACAAGAGCATCGGTTTCCTGTTAGCCAAGTGGATTTTAAACTGACTTCTTTGGAATTTCCGAATGTAGTTGCTGTTTTGCTGAACATGTTTCTTTATGGATAAAGACGGGTTTTGGGAGATTTCGAAATGAAATGGCCATTTTACACAGCTTTTCAACTTTGCAAGGATATGAGCCAGTCTGCTATTTCAGGTACTAAATGGACTCACAGACCATTAACAATAACAAATCAAAGAATAATTTGACAGTTCAACAGTTGTTCATACTAAAGTGTGATTGATAGAATATCCTAAGGATCTGCTGCACCTTACAACCTTTTATGGGTATGCTAAAATTAAGTACAATGTATTGCATGGCGTGGGGATGTGCTGAGTTCAGTTACATTTTAGTAGCGTAATGCTTGCATCTTCAAGAGAAGCCCATCAAACAACAGAGGGGCGAGTAATGACAAGATGCCACAGTAAATGAATGTAACAATGTACAATGATGGAAATGCATGGATATGAAACTAAGGGTGGCTGGAGACTGAACGATTTTCCTTTTGTTAATAATTTATTGTGAATAAAGTCTATTTTTGGCAAAGAAAAAATGTTTGGCAAGAAATATGTTGATCAGATGTATGCATAAAAGTTGACCTAATATGAAAGGTAGTCAGTCTGAGAAGAGCTTGGTATGATAACATTATTTGTAACTTTACTTCTGGGGAATGAATCACAAGCATTGATTTAATTGAGTTATTGGGTAATTGTCAGGATTCAACTATCACATAATTGGGTCAGAATATTGTTAAACTATGGTAGGAACCTTGAAGTGCCACATACATTGATCACAACTGTGGCCATTAAATTAAGTCATCGACAGTGGAGAACAAAAGCTGAAATAGCAATAACTGAGACCACAAATGCTGAGGAAAAGGCTGCAGTGCTTTTTAGCTCAAATTCTATTCATTTACAGCAGCCTGAGATCATTTTCTTTGCTGCTTCTCCTGGTGGACAGTTCTGATTATCTGGGATATATCAAACAGGTTATCGTCATCAACATCACCTCTGATCAGTAAATTTAAAAATCCTTTACCCGTACCAAAAAAATCAGTATAGATAGAGGTGGCGGTGGGGTATGGGGGGGGGGGCATGGAAGTGATGGAAAGAGTGGTCTCTTAGTAAGAGGCTCTTCTATGTGTGGTCATCACACCACACCCAGCAGAAAGAAAAACATGGAGGACCAAAGTCTACAATTTAATGCAAAAAGTGCCTTTGCTTTAATGCTCTGAAATGCATGCTATTTCTTTCTTCTTTGGCTTGGCTTTGCGGACGAAGATTTATGGAGGGGTATGTCCATGTCTGCTGCAGGCTCGTTGGTGACTGACAAGTCCGATGTGGGACAGGCAGGCACGGTTGCAGCAGTTGCAAGGGAAAATTGGTTGGTTGGGGTTGGGTGTTGGGTTTTTCCTCCTTTGTCTTTTGTCAGTGAGGTGGGCTCTGCGGTCTTCTTCAAAGGAGGTTGCTGCCCGCCGAACTGTGAGGCACCAAGATGCATGGTTGGAGGTGATATCAGCCCATTGGCGGTGGTCAATGTGGCAGGCACCAAGAGATTTCTTTAAGCAGTCCTTGTACCTCTTCTTTGGTGCACCATCGCCTTCCCAAGATCGTGTTATATGGCGAGCTCTCCACTGGCCACCGAGACAGAGGTGCACCAAAGAATGCATGCTATTAATACATTAAGTATTACATTAATTTTTATTTGGCTTAATCATGGCCATTAATTGACTCTCTGAATTAAGATACACTTTCTTCATAAATGTTCCAATTTTTTTCCCCTCAGTTAAATTTAATGTCCTTTAATTCAACAGTTTGGTAGGATAATTGCTCCATAATAACAGTGGTAATGTTGGACAGAAAGCATACTAGCTGATAGCTGAAACAGTATTCACAAAATGATTGCAGTCAATTTTAGATGTATGTTTAATGCTTTCATATAACATTCTACTCTCCGCAATCTTACTGCATTTAAGGGATTGCTTAAAGCGTAAATATAGTAATGTATCAAACATTCATCTGCTAATACTTTACATATTAATTTTCTTGGTTATTATAACAAACAATTTTCTCTCCAAAATTAGATGTTTTAGATAAATACATGAATCATAAACATGCTGGAGAAACGGAGCAGTTTGAACAGCATCCACAGGAACGTTTAGGGCCTGGGATCTTCATCAGGCCCAAAACATTGGTTACCCTTTACTTTTTATGGATGCTGCATGACCTGTTGAGCTTCCTTGAGCATGGTTGTGTATTGCACTCGACCCCAGCATCTGCAGACTTTCTTGTTTAACTCCATAAGTTATCGATTAATTTTGAAGAACTTTTAAGTTTATAACTTATAACTGGCAGCAGAAATAAGATGACGTGGAGTTGCAGCCTCATCATTCCAGAGACCCAGGTTCAATTCTACCCATGACTGGGCAGGTACTGTGTGGACTTTGCACTCTCTCTATAACTGTGTGGCTCCACGTTCTTCCCATGTTCCAAATACATGCAAGTGTTTGGTTAATTGTTAGTATAAATTGTTCATAGTGTACATGTTAGTGGTAGAATTTGGGGGAATAATAAATAACAGGGAAAAATTAGAGGAGGAATGGTATTGTTCTGTGGGCCAGCATCATGTTGGTCTTAATGCTTCTTTCTATGTATTTGGAAAAAAGGAAAACAAGAAAACATATTTGTGCACCTTAATATTCTAATAGTGATACATGGAAATTGCTTTGATGCAAATGGCCAAATCCATGCCCAGAAAATAACTGCATACTGCACATTTCCTTCATTAAAAATGTACTGTGTGATTTTATTGGGGGAGAGAGTTAGAAATGTCAGGGCTATTGGCCCAAATGGACCAATGCTATCTATGGCAGGTAAGGGGCAAGAGATGGTGCTCCACAGTGTGGTTGGTGATGTGGGGTAAGGCATTAAAACCTATATTGACAGGGTCACAATGAGGAATGGAGACAGCAACTGCCTGCGTATCAAGTCAGGGGCAGTTGAAGCAAGTGGTGGGGATGAGTTTGGGGGAGTAATGATAGAGAGACCAAGGCCTAAATTGGGATTGAGCAGATTTTGGAGATCCAGTAGGTCAGTGCCTGGGCCTTGGATGATCTTATGGTCAAGAAACTGGGTCACAGGCAATCATAGCTGACAATGGGAACTATTTGGGGGTAGTGCTGTTCAAGAGGTGGTACAAAGAATGAAAAAAACTCATCTCATGGGGGATCCCAGTCCAGCACTCCACTGGGAAGATTGCTACAGGAGCACCTAACAATGATGGCACTTGGGACAACACAATTCACATTCCCACTCAATGCTCTGAAAGAAGCACAGAGTGGGGAATTATGCCATGCTGTGGGCTTCTAACACAGAAAGTGCATCAAGGATGCAAGGACCAATCATGGATGGGAGTGCCTGCTCAAATTTCAAGTGATTATATAAATGGACTAGAAATGGCCATTATTTATTAGAAAAAAGCAGGATCGACTTTCAATCACAAAATGCTGAACAGAATTGTTCGGCAAATATTTTATCTTAATGGTAACTCCATTAAGCAGACTTAAAAATGCTAATTTAAGAAAAGCTTATCACTAAATCTAGAGAACTAATGAAAGAACTGCAGACCACTCTGATTAGACATCCCACATGAATTGCAATATTCTGTAACTGTCAATCTATAGTTATATATATCAAAAAAAACAAATTAATTCAACGAGGCAACCACTTGGCCAATTTTTGAGGCTTCTTTCTTGATGGTCTTTCAAAAGTTAATTTTCTTGACTCATGCTTATTTTCACAAGCCCTTACTTCCAAAGTTGAAACTTCCTTTAGATTGCTTTCCTAAATCAGAAATGTTAATTCAGCAATGCACCAAAAATCCTAGTTCTCTGGTGCCGAACCATCAAAAATATTTATAATAAAGTGTGGCGCTTGCAGGAGCTGAAAGAAATCACTGCTGCCACACCGAGGGTCGTTAACGACTGTTTTTATTCACATTCAGCACGCCCCTTCAAGGGCAGCAGGAGCTCAGTCACCTGGTATATTGTGGGTGCGCGCTGGAAGGGATGCTGGAGTCAGAGAGAAACTTCTGACGACGCCATTTCCCCATGGCTGCCCCGCCACGTGGCGATACAAGCGGGGCCGGTTCGCCATGAAGCTTAATTTTATGATCATGAATTTAAGGGAATTAATCTAGGCAGAATAAATGAAGTCCATAATTACTTAAAATGTCTCACATGAGGAACTAAAGGTACTTCCAACTTCCACAGTCATTCAGCAGCTGTAAGAAGATTGTTCCACTGTTAATGTAATTTTTATGCATGCTGTTTCAATGCAGGTATTAAATTATTCTTTGAAATAGTTCAATACCTCTGCTGGAACAACAAGCAATAGAATATCAGATTACATTTTTGCTCACAAAAGCTGATAACTGTTATTGCTTGTTCCTGTCACTGTCAGATTTTCAAATTTCAGATTTATTGTCGAAGAACATACATAACAACACATTCAAGCCTGATTTTCCTGTGGGCAAGGCAGAATTACCACTTATTGGTAGTGCAAGAAAAGAAACTGCACATGTAAATAAATAAAGAAATGTAAATGAATTGACCGTGCAATACAGAGAGGAAAAATATCAATAAAGTGTAAAATTAAGAGTCCTTAACTGAGTCCCTGATTGAGTTTGTTGTTGAAGAGTCTGATGGTGGAGGGGGAGCAGCTGTTTCTGACCTGCTGACGTGAGTTTTGTGGCACTTATACCCCTTTCCTGATGGATCCCAATGATTGCTGTTGCTCTCTGACAGCAGCATTCCCTGTAGATGTTCTCAATAGTGGGGAGGGTTTTGTCTGTGATGTTCTGGGCTATGTCCACTACATATTGCAGAGCATTTTACTCAGGGGTGTTGTTGTCCCCATACCCCAGTTGGTCAGCACACTTTCCACCAGACATCTGTAGAAATTTGCAAGGGTTTCCAATGTCATGCCAAACTTCTGAAAACCCCTAAGGAAGTAGAGATGCCGACATACTTTTTTGATGATGCCATTAGTGTTTTGGGCCCAGGAAATATCCTCCAAGATATTGACTCCCAAGAACTTAAATTTGCTCATCATCTTCACCTCTGATCCCCTAATGATCCTTCTGCTACCTCTGTTTCTTCATTTCAGACAAACTTCCCATTTTTTAATGTGTGAATATATTTGACAGCATATGTACAGAGACAATGTGTACCATCCACGGAGAATATTTTATTATTCCATCCCTAGTTGTTCAATTTCTTTTTGGCAAGGAATATCCCAATTCAGGGTTAATGTAATGTAATGAAACTGCAGTACTAAGAAAGTAAGTCCAGAAGAGTTGCTGTAAGCTACTAAAATAAAGACATGAGAGACTGAATTTATAAAGTGCTTCCGATGACCTTAGATCCCAAAGCGCTTTACAGCCAGTGAAGAACTTTTGGAGTGTAATCAGTGTTGCATTATAGCTGGCTCAGTAATTCAGGATACGAAAAGGTCATCATTCTTCACTCCAATCTAACGCTTGTTTTATCTTCACACAGCCATCAATCATGCCGTACAATAACAACATTCAAAAAGATTCAGCACGCAATAATTCACATTGATGCTGGAGATCATTCTACTCTTTTTCTCAGCAATGTCAACGAAAGGTCTGATATGCCGCCCGACCCCATCTTCTCTCTACAAGTTCATTAGTCCCATAGCCAAAACAAGAAATTATAAACACCAGGTATCACTTCACAGATACTAGTCAGAGCAAAGTATTGTCACCGGTATCAACAAAGTCAAAAAATGTTGATTCATTGGACTTGACACGTAACAATCTGCACATACCCAAAAGGCATTCACAACAATTGCCGAGGCCAGAATTATTCACAGATTACTGGAGTTGTCCCAACTGGAGGATAATCCTATGTTTGAGTGCTTTTTCCAAAGATATGTTAATAAGAATTTCTTCCATTTATATTTTTTAGTTTAATTCTCTCTTTAATTTTAAATCTCTGCTTCTAGTTGGAGCTGATTCCCAAAGTGAAGCCAAGCAAGCACGTTTTCTTTCATTAAAACTCCAAATGCTATGTGCTAAATGTGATATTGCAGGAGGCCTCCCACATGTAACTCAAAGCAAATTCTGTCACTAAGGTTTTCAATCTCTTTATTAATCATATTATGGGTAAATACATGAGGAGAATAGGAGTACATAAAAAGAAAAAAAAATCACTATATGACATCACATAACATATTGCATTACACACAATTAACTAATATCTTCTCATCTCAAACCTGCATTTCTGGATATAACATAAAGGAGACAAATATTTTCCAATTATATAATGAAAATAGTTAAGAGATGGATAGCACATTGGGTGGATCATTTGATTGAGAAATTACTCAAAAAATTACCTAATTTTAAGAATATTTTGAAATGAACAAAGCGTCCTTTTACAAGGGAAGTACTGGCATTAAAATATAATTTACAATGGAAACAATTTAAGTTTTCTCCATGCTCGCAAAAGTTACAAGCTAATTAGTTTTGTTATCCTGTTCTAGTCGGGCTAATTAACAGAACAAGATTCAATGAAGGAAGAAGTGTTATAAATAAAGTCTGTTATTTCAAAACAGAATATAATCTCTGTAAATATTGAAAATTTCTGTTGATTCCAACAGTATGCAGTTTTTTTTGGCCCCACAGACTCCTTTATGTGCAAACTAAGAAATTAATGATATTAGTCCTGGCAACATCATGGCAACAGGCAGCTGGAGACAGGCACCACATTTTGTAATTAAGCAGTGATCAGCAACCTTTAGATATTAATTAGTGATCATTGCAATGAAGCAGTTGCACATTTATGCGCAGACTGCAATACTGAAAGGTCCTTTTATCTAATTGGCTATTAAGAAAGTTAATCATATTCTTTATTTGCAGATATTTTTCACATTATCAAGCTGATTTTCTTTATTAGCCTTGTTCACTTTTATCAGCTAACTTTTAATAAATTAAAAGATACATTCATTAAGTAGTCCTCCAACACTTTCCAGTTCCTGCCTCCCTTTCATCAATATATTTTTTCATAAACTATATGAAACTATAACAGCCTACGTGCTAATAGGCTATTACTGCCTGCTTCCCATTTGCCTTCAGTTCATACCTGATCACAGCGATTAATTGTCAGACACTTCATTGCCTGATTACTAGTAGAAACTCTACAGATGAAAAGACATCAATTAGCATCAGAATTTCTCCATATTTATGAGAGGCATATCAAAACTATTGTGACTTGTTTTGAGATCAGACTATAATGATTTATTCATTAATTATGATCTTAAGTGCACCATAACATCAAAAGTAATAAACCACTGTTTTTCTTAACCATTTCAAATTTTAGATAATTGTGCGCTTTGCACTGAAGTGCAACATATTGTCAACAAAGCACCATACATTCCACAGAGACCATGTGAGCAGTTTGACATCTTTGGATATCTATTTCCATAAACTGTACTCTCTGCAGCCTCTAGAGGGACTCATTACCCTTTCTTTAGTCATCTTTGCAGATTCCACAAATATTTTTGATGCCATTTCCCCCCCCCCACCCCATCAAGTAACTAAAAGACATTGTGAAGTGTCATTTAGTTTTCTTCTATGCACAGTTCACCATACAGAAAAAGTCCTAAAATCCAGACTGCTCAAGGATTAGGACTTCTCAGGAAGTCGAATCACAAAGGGCAATGAGGAAGTGTACCAGGAGGGAGATAGATCAGCTCACTGAATGTACCAGGAGGGAGATAGATCAGCTCACTGAATGTACCAGGAGGGAGATAGATCAGCTCACTGAATGTACCAGGAGGGAGATAGATCAGCTCATTGAATGGACCAGGAGGGAGATAGATCAGCTCACTGAATGATGTAATGACAACAACTTTGCACTCAACATCAGCAAAACCAGAGATGATTGTGGACTTTGGGAGAAAGTCAGGGGAAAACGACCAGATCCTCATTTGGGGGATCATTAATGGAGAGGGTCAAGAACTTCAAATTCCTGGGTGTCAACATCTCCAAGGATCTATCCTGCGGCCTCCATGTTGATGTAATCATGAAGAAGGCTCGCCAGCAGCTATAGTTTGTGAGGTGTCTGAGGAGGTTCAATATGTCACCGAAGACTCTTGTAAACATCTAGAGGTGTACTGTGGAGAGCATTCTGGCTGGTTGCATCACTGTCTGGTATGGAGGCACCAACTCTCAGAACAAGAATAAACTCCAGAGGATTGTTAACTCAGTCTGCGACATCACAGGCACCAGACTTCACTCGGTGGAGGACATCTACATGAGGTGGTGTCTTAAAAAGAGCAGCCTCTATCTTCAAAGACCCCCACCACCCAGTCCATGCCCTCTTCATTCTGCTACCATGGGGAAAAGGTACAGGAGACTAAAGACGAGCACTCAATGGCACAAGGACAGTTTCTTCCCCGCTGCCGTCAGATTCTTGAATAATCAATGAACCAAAGACACTGCCTTACTTTGCGTGCATTATATAGCAATGTTGTAACATGGTTATGATATGAATGCTTGCACTGTGACGCTGCCACAGAACACCAAATTTCACAACTTGTTCATGACAATAAATTCTGATTCTTAAGTACCTTCAAAATTCAAATGTAAGGAGATTAAACAGGTACATTTTAATAGTTTATTGACGAAACAATTTTTCATATGAAATACAAGGCAAAAAAATACAAATAAATATTTTTTCTTATATTTCCGTGACTTTCGCATGGTTGCCTATTGACATTGTGAACCATAGATTCTACAGCACAGAATCAGGCCATTTGGCCCTTCTAGACTATGCCAAATTATTATTCTCTCTAGTTCCCTGTCCATAGCCCTCCATACCCCTCCAATCCATGTACCTATCTAAATTCTCCTTAAAAATTAAAATTGAGCCCGCGTTCTTGACATCAGCTAACAGCTTGTTCCACACTCCCACCACTCTCTGCATGAAGATGTTCCACCTATTGTTCCCCCTAAACGTATCCCCTTTCACCATTAACCCATGTCTTCTGGTTTGTATCCATCTACCCTCAGTGGAAAAAGCCTCTCTACGTTTACCCCGTCTATCGTCCTCATAATTTTAAATACCTCTATCCCCTCATTCTTCTGCACTCCACGGAATAAAGTCCTAATCTGTTTAACCATAAGTCCAGGCAATATCCTAGTAAATCTTCTTTGCACTCTTTCCATTTTGTTGATATGTTTCCTGTGGTTAGGTGACCAAAACTGCAGGAATACTCCAGATTTGGCCTCACCGATGTCTTGTACAATTTAAAACCGTAACATCCCAACTTGTATACTCTGATTTATAAAGGCCAATATATCAAAAGCTCTCTTTACAACCCTATCTACCTGTGACACCACTTTCAGGGAATTATGCACCTATATTTTCAGATTCCTCTGTTCCTCTGCACTCCTCAATACCCTACCATTTTCTGTGTATGTCCTTTCATAGTTTGTCCTTCCAAAATGCAACACATTTGTCTACATTAAAATCCATCTGCTATTTTTCAGCACATTTTTCCAGCTTGTTCAGATCCCTCTGCAAGCTTTGAAAGTCTTCTTCGCTGTCCACAACACCTTCAATCATCTGGAAATTTGCTGATCCAATTTACTACATTATCATTCAGATTATTGATATAGATGAGAAACAACAATGGTCCCAGCACTGATCCCTTAGGCACAGCACTAGTCACAGGCCTCCATTCAGAGAAGCAATCATCCATCTCTGGCCTCTCCAGAACTAAATCCCCATGAATACTTTGTGTATGAATCTTTCTGACTAACCACCCATGCGGGACCTTGCCAAAGTCCATGTTGACAAAATTCCCAGCCCTTCCTTCATCAACTTTTCTGGTAACCTCAAAAAACACTATAAGATTGGTTAACCACGACCTATCATGCACTAATCAGTCCCTGGCTATCCAAATACTTGAATATCCTATCCCTAAGAACTCCTTCCAATAACTTACCTACTACTGATGTCAGGCTCACTGACCTATAATTTCCATTTTTTAAACAATGGAACAACATGAGCTACCCTCCAGTCCTCTGGCACCACACTGTGGGTGAGGACATTTTAAATATTTCTACCAGACCCCCTGCAATTTCTTCATAAGTCTCTCTCAAGTACTGAGGGAATATCTTGTCAGGCCTTTGGGATTTATGCATCCTTATTTGATTTAAGACAGCAAACAGTTACTCCTCTTTATTCTGTATCGGATCTATGACCTCATTGCTTGTTCTCCTTACTTCCTAAGACTCTGCCGTTTTCCTGAGTAAATACAGATGCAATGAAAATCATTTGAGATCTCCTCCATCTCTTCTGGCCCCATGTAAAGCTGACCACTCTGATCTTCAAGGGGACCAATTTTGTCCCTTACTATCCTTTTGCTCATAATATACCAGTAGAAACCTTTAGAATTTTCCTTCACATTGCCTGCCAAAGCCACCTCGTGTCTTCTTTTAGTCTTTCTGATTTCTTTCTTAAGTTTTCTCTTGCATTTTTTTATACTCTCCAATTACCTCATTTGCTTCATGTTGCTTATACCTGCTGCACACCTCTTTCTTCTTCCAAACCAGATCCCCAATATCCCTTGAAAACCAAGGCTCCCTATGCCTGTTTACTTTGCCTTTAATCCTGACAGGAACATACAAACTCTGTACTCTCAAAATTTCACCTTTGAAATGACCTTGCACCATCCTTTCCAGAAAACAACATCTTCCAATTCACACATTCGAGATTCGTTCTCAGTTCCTCAAAGTTGACTTTTCTCCAACTTAGAATCTCAATGTGAGGCCCAGACCTATCTTTACTACATAATTAACTTGAAACTAATGGCATTATGATCACTGGACTCAAAATGTTCCTCGCACATACTTTTGTTATCTGTCCTGACTCGTTCCCTAATACAAGATCCAGTATTGCACTCTCTCTAGTTGCTTCCTCTATATATTGATTTAGAAAACTTTCCTGAACACATTTTCCAAATTCTAAGCCATCCAGCCCTTTTACAGTATTGAAGTTCCAGTCAATATGTAGAAAGTTAAAATCTCCTACTATCTCTACTTTAAGTTTCCTGCAGCTGTTTGCTATCTCTCTACAGATTTGCTCCTCCAATTCTAACAACCTATTGGGCAGTCTATAACACAACCCCATGAGTGTGCTCATACCTTTCCCATTCCTCAGTTTCACCCACATAGCCTCAGTAGACAAGCCCTCTGGTCTGTTCTGCCTGAGCACAGCTGTGATATTTTTGCTGTCGAGCAATGCCACTGCTCCCCTTTCATTCTCCTCATTCTATTGCATCTTAAAAAACGGAAGCCCAGAACATTGAGCTGCAGTCTTGCCACTCCTGCAAACAAGTTGCACTGATGGCCACATTATCATAATTCCATGCACCAATCCACGCTCTAAGCTCGTCTGCCTCTCCTGCAAACAAGTTTCACTGATGGCCACATTGTCATATTCCATGCACCAATCCATGCTCTAAGCTCGACTGCCTTTCCTGCAGTATTTCTTGCATTGAAATAGATGCACCTGAGAAAATTTCCATCATGTACAACCCTTTGACCTCTGACATTATCTGCAATCTTCACCATCTTTTTCCCCCTCCACACATCTATCTACACTGGTACTGTGGTTTCCATCCTCTGCAAATCTAATTTAATGCCCCCCTGGAGCAGCACTAGGAAACCTTCCCGCAAGGATATTTGTCTCCCTCCAGTTCAGATGCATACTGTCCTTACGGAACAGGTCCTACCTTCCCTGGAAGAAAGCCCAGTGATACTGAAACTTAAAGCATTCCCTCATGTACCATCTCTTTAGCCACATGTTAAGCAACATAATTCTCCTATTTCTAACCTCACTAGCATGTGGCACATGTAGAAATCCTATAACGCTTATGCATGTGCCCTCATATGTATGCACATATTAGGTACGTGCAAAGACAGAGAGGTTTTGAGAACTCTGGATTCTTGGGAGGTCTAGATTTCTGGCATTTAGATTTTCGGACTTTTACTGTATAATTATATTTACAGCTGTTGCAATAGCTGTTTCAAAATCCCAGTACATCATGCAGGGATTGAAGGGAAATAGGGGCAATTGAATGAACTGTAACCTGCTTAAAGGGAAAAAAACAAGAGATGGTTTGTTCTTTATGTCAAATGATGGCAGCATCAAAGTATTAGAAAACTTTAAAGCAAATAAAATGTATGTGTAGCTCAGTCAGTAAAACATGATAAAGGAGTAATGAAAGAAAATGAAAGCATTGAAAATTTGTAGATCAGATCTGCTCAGAAAATGCTTAATGGGGTTTGTTGGTCCTAACTAAATATTGAGGCCAGCATCAATCATTTGTTTTCTCAATGTTTTTGTCAAAAGCTTAAATAACAATACTCAAGGGTGCCAATGTGACTGAGATCCATCAGTTATTGACTGAATTTTGTACTGGAATGTTTACAAATTCTACATCTATCATGAAAGGGCATTCAGACTTCCTCCTAAAGATTCAGATATATCGGCAGTGAACATACATGACATCACATAGAACTCTGAGATTCTTTTTCCTGTGAGCGAGACAGAATTACCACTTATTGCTAATGCAAAAAAAACTGTACACAATGTACACTTTTAAACAAATAAAGAATTGTAAACAGATAACAAAATGTAACAAACTGACTGTGAAATACAGAGATAAAAAAATCAATGAAGTGCAAAAGTAGAAGTCCTTAAATGAGTTCCTGATTGAGTTTGTCATTGGGGAGTCTGATGGTGGAGGGGTAGCAGCTGTTCCTGAACTTGGTGGTATGAGTCTTGTGGCACCTATATCTCTTTCCTGATGGCAGCAGCAGGAACAGATCGTGTGCTGGGTGGTGTCTCCGACAGCAGCGTTCCTTGTAGAAGCTCTTGATAGTGGGGAGGGTTTTTACCTGTGATGTCTTGGGCTGAGTCCACTACCTTTCACGGGGCTTTACACTCAGTGGTGTTGGTGTTCCCATATTAGACCGTGAAGCAGCGAGTCAACACACATTCCACCACACATCTGTAGAAATTTAGCAGGGGTTCTGATATCAGACAAACTTCTGCCAGCACCTGAGGAAATAGAGGCACTGACGTGCTTGCTTCCCGAGGCCATTAGTGTGTTGGGTCCAGGAAAGATCCTCCGAGATAGTGACTCCCAAGAACTTAAATTTGCTACCCTCTCCACCTCTGATCCCCCAATGATCACTGGATTGTATTCCTCTAGCTTTCCCTTCCTGAAGTCAACAATCAGCTCCTTGTTTTTGGTGATATTGTTGTTGGTGCACCATTCAGCCAAGTTTTCAATCTCCATCCCGTATGCTGACTTATCCCCGTCCTTCCTACTGTGGTATTGTTGGCAAATTTGTA
Source organism: Narcine bancroftii (assembly GCF_036971445.1). NCBI lineage: Eukaryota > Metazoa > Chordata > Chondrichthyes > Torpediniformes > Narcinidae > Narcine > Narcine bancroftii. The sequence goes on along the minus strand of NC_091478.1, from coordinate 86,586,560 downwards.
GGAACTGAGCCACACAGTTGTAGGTGTAAAGTGAGTGGAGCAGGAGCTAAAAACACAGCCCTGTGGTGCTCCGGTACTGATGGAGATTGTGGAGATGTTTTCACCAAGTTGATTGTAAAAGGAAAAGGTTCTGATCTGGAGATGAGGAAATCCATGATCCAATTACACACTGTGGTGTTGAGTCTCAGGTCTTGGGGCTTGCTGATCAGTTTTGATGTTGGTATTGAGCTGCAGTGAAGCAACAAAGAAAGAAAAACCTATCAGGTAATACAATGAGCAGCTGGAGGAACTCAGTGAGACTGAATCCAAACGATCTCAACCCAATGCTTTGGCTGACCATTCCTCCACATGGATGTTGACTGACCCACTGAGATCCACTGGTAGTTCATTGTTTGCTCAAGACTCCAACATCTAACTAGTGGCAAAAATAGCGTCGGGGTTAAGGTCAACGAACAGGGTTCTGTAAGGAATTTGTATGTTTTACCCATGGCTGCATGGGTTTCCTCTGGCTGCTCTGGATTTCTCCCACCCTTCAAAACATACAGGGATTGTAGGTCAATGGGTGTAATTGAGAGCTGAAAGGGTCTGTTACCATGCTATATGTCTAAATTAAAATAAAAATGTAAATTACTGCAGGTTTTGGGTTTCTTTGAGATAACAGGTGTTATTGGATCATGAAGCAAAATCATGCACTGTAAGAGCTCAGTCACGAGTTTGAACAGAGTGGTGGTTGAGAGTTGGGGAGGGTCAGTGGCATATCTAGGTCAAGTGGTGCTCCAGGGCTGCCACTGACATGGCACCTCCATGTTAAAAAAAACGCACAAAAACCACCACCATACACACAGGTTATGGGTACAGGTTGCTACTCTACAAAGTAATGTATTTAGTTACAATTTTATTCTATGCTTTGAACTACTTTGTTCAGTTTTATTTATGTTAAATATAACATCAATAACTATTTCTTATTTTCATGTGATGCAATGTCTAAATAAATTAATAATAATAGCATCCATCAATTCACAGATTATTTATTTGGTGAGGTATTAATTTGGAAATCTCAGTGCGCAACCAGGGCGAGCTGTTGGCGGGACCATCAGGGAGTGGTCAGTGGGGTCATTAGGGGCTGGCGGCAGAGCTGTCAGTGGGCAGCTGGGGCGGGCTGTGACAGCCCCGACAGCCACCTGCTGACAGCCCGCCTCACCTGCTGCCCGGCCTCCAGCACTTTACCGGGCCACTTCGGCCTTCGGGGCCGCTCGTCGGCTCCAGCGGCTCAAAGCAGGATCAATGGGAAAAATGGTCATCGTACCTACCCATAATCTCCCATGCAGCTGGAACCGCTCTGTGTTTCTCTGGTTGGCGTTGACACTGGCAGAGTGGTTCCAGCTTCATGGGGTATTATGGATAGGAAAGATGGCCATTTTATCCTATTGATCCTGCACTGAGCCACCGCCGCTTGCATGCTGGCCTGACCCTGAAGCAGCCCGATGAGATGCTGGCTGGGAGGGGTGCTCCAGTGACCCCCGGCAGTGCATCATAGCACTCCTGGGATGGAGATTAATTATTGGCGTAGGGACTCTAATATTGGGTGAAAAAGGTGAGGACAGTGGCATCCCCCTCCCCCGCAAGTGGCGCCCCTGTTCTCTGCCCAACTTGTCATACCCTAGATACGCCTATGGAGAGGATGTGAATGGGATTCTTCACTGCTAAGATAATGTGCACCTGGAGTCCCTAGCACAAACAGCTTCTGCTGACAGCTATGAGAACACAATATTGTTTATTGGGAGACTGAGATAAATTATTTCATGAGGAAGGAATGTTTAAACCCCAGGAAGTGAGTGGTATGGGAATGAGCATGGGAAGGGCAACTGGAACAAACATATTATGGAGAGAACTGTTCCTTTGAAAACTGACAATGGCCAGTTTGTTAGGTTTTTTTGAATAGTTATGCCCAACTATAATGTTAAAAATTTGGGCAATGTTTATGATGAAACATATTTTCATAATTATTTTCATAATTCAGGAAAAGTATGAAAGAGGAAAAGAAAACTGCATTTTAGGAAAAATGTTTTCAGATAGTTTCCTAAAAGTTGTACAATTTGAATATGGATATCAAGTTTAAACCATGAGTGATTTGGCCAAGAATACAGAACTCTACAAATATGAGATCAGATCAGACTGGTCAGCACCTCTATTTCCTCAGATGTTTGTGGAAGTTTGTATAACATCAGAAACCCTGGTAAAATTTCTACAGAGGTGTGGTGGAAAGTGTGCTGACTGGGTGCATCATGGTCTGGTATGGCAGCACCAATACCCCTGAACGTAAAACCCTGCAAAAGGTAGTGACATAGCCCAGGACATCACAGGCCATTAACCAAATGTTATTAACAATAAAAAAATTATGATTGTTTTGAAGTACCATTGTCTATGGTCATTACCAATGTTGCTGAATTAGTTCATAACTGGAGGACCCAACACACAAATGGCATCATAAAGAAAGCATGCCAACACCTTTACTTCCTCAGGAGGTTTGGCATGACTTCGGAAACCCTGACAAATTTCTCCAGATGTGTGATGGAAAGTGTACTGACCAGCTGCATCACAGTCTGGAATGGGGCCACCAAGGCCCCTGAGCATAAAGCCCTGCAAAAGTAGTGGTTACAGCTCAGAACATCACAGATAAAACCTTCCCATTATTGAGAACATTGACAGGGAATGCTGGCGTCGAAGAGCAGCAGCCATCATCAAGGATCCACATATGCAGCGCACGTTCTGTTCTCACTGCTGCCATCAGGAAAAAGCTGTAGATGCCATAAGACTCGTACCATGAGGTTCAGAAACAACTGCTACTCCTCTACAATCAGACTCCTCTACAATAAACTCAATCAAGGACTTATTTAAGGACTCTTATTTGTGCCCTTTATTGATTTATTTTCTCGCTCCCGTAGTTTGTTTACATTTTTTTACAGTATTTGTTTAACTGTGTAAGACGAATCAGTTTTTTTGCGCTGCCAATAAGTGCTAATTCTGCCTTGCCCAAAGGAAAAAGAAAAAGAATGTTGTTTGTGATGTCGTGGATGTACTCTGACAATAAATCTGAAATCCGTGATGGAATTTGTCAATTGGAGAAATATTACTGGGTTCCTCCCATGGACAAGTAAAGCATAATGAAAGAGTGGATGAGTTCACAGCTTACAGTGAGAATGCTAGGCAGTTTAGAGAAAACGTTTTTCTTGTAATTTTACCATTTAAAATTTCTGGCTCAAGGTTACCTTTAAAGGGTTTATTGAGATTTTCATTAACCATAAATTCTACAAAAGGGAATTATATAATAAGAACCATTACTTAACAGGATCAAGCAACAAATAAATATGTTTCCTTTCTTGGGTTAATCCAGTGGATCATTACCACACAGCCAAGAGAAATATGTCAATATCATATTAGCATATTGAGTTTAACATAAACCACGGGGGTCACAATTTAAAAGCTGCAGTGGAAAATAGCTTGGAAACTGTAATAATGTAAAATACTAAAATAAGAAAGATTAGAGGTTGCAAGCAAGATTTGATTTTATTATAGCTTTCAGCACTGGTGCTAATGTTGTTTCATTCCACAGTGGGACATACAATTATGTGATAGCGAATGAATATTTAAACCCTAATTTAAATATTCTTCTGGTATGCTTCTGCCATTGGTGTTATTGTACTTGACTTCAAGTGAAAAATTCCCTCTTACAGTGCTAGCAATTAAAACAACTACTTTCTGAAACTAGAAATTGGTCAAATATATTTTTGAGATTCTGGACCTGGCAACAAATATCAGGACGAACTTTCATGTCATGTCATAATTGGCTTCAGAGTGTGAACTAGTACAATACTTGTTTCGACTTCCAGCCCAGCTCATTAGAAAGAGCACAAATTTTGCACTATGGTCTTCGCAAAAGGCAAAAATGCAAAGAAGTTGCTGATAAAAGCAAGTATTGGAGAATGTGGCTACACAGAATAAAGCAAATGAAGCAAAGGGCTTAAGACTATTTAGCTTGAAAAACTATATCATTACATCGGTAAGCATGGAAGATTTAAGATTTTGGCATGAGCCTAGATACTTTTAGCTCAGAGGGATGGAGGTTTTCTGGATAATTGTGGGCCAGTGAGAGAGGGTTGAGTTGAGTAATCGTGGCCTTGGTTAGTGGTGTGTGACCTGGAAGGTGGGCTGATAGTAAAGCTGATTAGAATGAGGTATTTTATTGGTGAATAAATTATGTTTCAAATGACTGTTAAACCATAGACTAAAAGAGTTAATCACACTGGTTCATATTTATCCTTCTGTCGATATCACAGAAACAGCTTATCTGCCCTGTGTTATCGATCTCCCCCTACTTGCTATTTTCAAATCCTTCCATGCCCTTACCTCTCTCTACCTTGTAACCACTTCCAGCCCCACTGTGATACGTGGACTTTCTGATCATTCCCAATTGTAATCTTCACTTCAGGTCTCTTAGTTCTTAAAGTCCCCTCCTAAACTCTTTAGCACCTTCTGCCTCTTTCTTCATGTTTGCACAAAAATACTGGAGAAACTCAGCATTCTTTATAGAGCAAAGATAAAGATACATGTGGAAATACAACCACCAGCCTACTGCAGGGGGCGATCTTTGTACTGCAGGAAGACCACCTAAGGGGCTGACTCCACCTGGCCGTCTGTCAATCAGCCAACCTGAATATAAACCTGAGCTGGCCCTTCCTGAGCCAGTCACATGGGGAGCCACCAAGGCCTGAACTGGTGTTCAGACTTTTACTGGAATAAAGCCTGTTGTACAGTCTTTTGAGTTTTGTGCTTGCTCGCTGCTACCTCAGCGCACCACAGTACATAACAAATGTTTCAGGCCTGAGTCCTTCGTCAAGGTATAAGCAATAAGCAGGCAGATGCCAGAATAAAATGTTGGGGGAGCGCCAGAGGGAAGAGCACAGGCCCACAGGCAAGAGGTCTTAGGTAGATATTGGTGGGAGGACACAAGAGAAAAAAATGATGGGGGAGGGGATAGCTCTCCAAATGGAGAGGTAAGGGGGCAAAGAGCTTGAGGAAAAGAGACAGAGGGATCCAGAAGAAAGGGAGATAGGGGAGGGGTCCAATGAAAGCCAGAGAAGTCGATGTTAATGCCATCCAGTTGGAGAGGCCCCAGACAGAAAGTCAAGTGCTCTCCTCCAGTTTGCGGGAAGTTGCGACTCGACAGTGCACGAGGCCATGGACAGGCATGTTGGTGCGGGAGTGGGATGTGGAATTGAAAGGGTTAGTCAGTGGGAGATCCCTGCCATTGCAGCTGGTACTCGACATAAACATTGTTTTGGATTAGAACCTGGGTCACTGGCGCTACAATAGCGTTGTGATGCCACTACACTAACTGTTTTGCCCCTTTATTTCTTAATTAATTTCTTAAATAATTTTTGTGAGGATCACTAAAAGTTTTGATGTGCAGCTTTTAAATTAAAAAATATAACATAGTCATACAGCATGATAACAGGCCATTTCGGCACACAAGCCCATGCCGCCTAATTTACACTTAATTAACCTACAAATCCCGGTATGTTTCGAATGGTGGGAGGAAACCAGAGCCCTGGGGAAAACCCACGCAGACATGGGGAGAACATTTAGGTGTGAGATTCGAACCTTGGTCCTGATTGCTGGTTCTGTAACAGCGTAGCGCTAGCTGCTATGCTAACCGGGGTGCCCACTTGCGAGGCTACTTTCTTCTTCAGAGCTTTATCTGTCCTTTAGCAGTCTGTGGTGGTATCTTTAAGAACCAACTGCTTAACAGTTGGCACTACAGTGGGCCCTGCACCCATTTGCCCTCATTCTTACTAAAACTTGTCCTGTAACCATATTAGGCTCTCACATGTACAATTGATCAGGTGTCACTTTGATTTGCAGTTGATGGTGTTTTGACTGCTCATATTGAGATACCCCTGAAAAATGCCTTGAGTGACCATTCAATGGGGTGATATTTTGTAGTGTCTACCTGACGGCCACCCTACTTAAGCTGGAATACAGTGTTCGCTGTAGTTGAAATCAATCTATTTTTAAATTAAGGAAATCAATATTGTGTAAAGTTTTACTGTTATTTTTCAAAGCCCAGCTATGCCATTGACAATATGTTAAATATCAATGCTCACAGAGGGAAAAAAAATCCTGGCAAATACAAGAAAGAAATTCAGATATTGAAACCAAACTGACAGAGCGGCAGGCAGACCATCGATTTCTCAGGCAAAGATATCCTTCTGCTGCTGAGTTTGTTCTCCACTGGTTCAGGCTTGTTGGTATAAATATTATCATACACCTAATGCTTTTCCTAAGATATTGCAGAGGTTATTTCAGCATCTTATATTATAAAGTTCTCAAATAATCCCTCTTTCCTTGCTTCATGGGCTTTTAAAATTCATTTGAATTCAGAATATGGCAAAAATATTCTTCAAGCAGACACACATTTTGTTTTTATGCCTTGCATTTCCTAGTCATTTCTACTTGGATGCTGTTTCAGTGGGTAGGTTTTGCAGCTCAGAGCTCTTATTCCTAATACTGCTTATTGGTGTTGTCCTGTGTAAAGTTAAGTTACATTGCTTGAACTGCCTGGCATTGATATCCATGTGATAGTTATAATTTAATATTACCGTGCTGTCTCAAGGGCTTTTTTACTGCTGCTCTAAATATCTGCTTTTTTGGTTGTTGCTCGTTTGATTGAGCACCAGAAATAGGGAGAAAAAGTTAAGAATGGAGACAACACCTCCTCCCCCCCACCCCCCCCCCCACCCCCCCCCACCCCAACCCCAGATGGGAAAGAGAAGCAGAGGAGACAATTCTACCGAACAGTGACCACGGCAGCAGACCAGCATGGGGCTCTGTGGCTGAAGGACAACCACAGGCTACTGACGGTCAGCGACTTGGAACCGGGATTTGTGAGGATGCCAATGGCAAGAAGGGCTCCTAAAGAGCCTTGGACGCTGAAGGCTTCCTGATTGTGTTGGAGCTTTGGACCTGGAGCTCAGGTTGCCAAGGGAATCAAATGGGTTTGTACAGTTGCAGAGGCTATGGGAGCAATGGAGGCAAATTGGCAGACACATAGTGTCTCTGAAGGGACTCTCTTTCTCTCTTCTTGTAAGGGCTACCGGGCAATACCAATGGCTATTTGCCCGCCTAACTGCAGGCAGAAGGAAGTTCTGTGAAATATTTCATTTTCTGTATTACAGTAAAACCCCCAGTATCTGGCACCAATGTGGATCGGTAGATTCTGGATAAGTGAACTTTTCCAATTGCATGAATTTTTGTGTTGTGCGATTAGCAAACTGACGGTGAGGCATGCCAATTTTAAACCTGTATTTTTTAGCTATTTATTTTCCACAATTCTTTTCCGTTTGCTTGAATTTCCAGATAACAGGGGCTTTACTGTACCTGCCCAAATGTCTTTTGAACACATACGATAATGTGCAAAGGATAATGAATCATGAATCTTAATGCTGTTGATCAGATGATAGGACAAGTAATTGTAGATAGTAAAAATACGATGCTGGAGAAACTCAGCAGGTCAGTTTACTTTATATAGCGAAGATATATAACCGACAATTCAGATTTGAGTCCTTCATCAAGGTAATGATCACGGGATGAAGGTCGGGTCTCCTAAATGGAGTATTCTACTGTAAGTGCTAACTTCTGATTTACTGAGTGGAATTGGGTTGCATGGCAGAGTGTTAAAATGAACTGTTCTCTGTCTAACTACACCAAGTTAACCGGCTAACTCTTGTTTGTATTTTCATCACAAAATAACTATCGAGATTATGCAGCAGACCCATTTCAGTATTATAGTTTACTGGAGTGAAACTGTGCCAAAAACATGGATGGAATGGCCACTTCTGCTTATACTCTGTTATTAGATTTTTCCCCAGCTTCAGATGTGCTTTGTCAAATGCTCATTTCAACAAAGTGACATTGAAGCTGCTGGAACCTCTCATTGAACAATCACAGAAAAAGTAAGGAGCATGACTAGTTGATTTGTGATTTAAAGTAACACTCTGCTGACATTGGGAGAACTCACTTGGCAGCTCCCGAATTGACAACAGGTTCCCAGAGTCCACAGAATGTGCTAAAGCCATAAGAGAATGATTTTGCAGAGCTTAGCTGCTCAGTCAGTTAATCCCTCAGTGGTAGATGACGTTGCTTTGGAAACTTCAGGCTAGCTGCCTCAGGTGATTCAGGATGGGTTGAGAACCATGAGGCAGGAGGACAGAAATGCCCATTCACAGTCTTCAGAGATATAAAATTGTATCTGGACTTCTAAGATGGGCAATGTATTAGATCAAAACTGCTCAAATCATCTAGGCTCTGATAACTCAGTGGTTAGAGCACTGGTTTAAACCAGGGGCCACAAGTTGGTGGGGCCTCATTTCTGTGAGGGGCGCTGGACAAAGTGGTGGTAGACAAAGATAAAGAATTTCATGAATGTTACATTCTAAATGTAGTATTACATGACAGTAATGGAAGTTTTACCTTTAATGAGATCTGTGACTTACTGTGGAGTGACATTCCTCCTGAGGAGGTAGAAGTCTTGGTATACTCAACATCCTAGATTTAGGATCATTTAAGACGACTGCCTTAATTGCTGCTCACCACAGCATTGGAGAGGTCACCCACAAGTCTCTGATCACAGTGTCCACTTTGCGTACTCTGAGTTTACTGAACAATCGATGAGATCTCTGGTATTGAGAGTCACAGCATTGCTAACTTCCCAAGGCTGCCATTAGCTGTACATTTCTTCAGAAAGGATCCCAATCTGTCCATGAACAGAAAGTGTTTCCTGTCCCTGAAGGTGCACTTGATCAGCCAGCAGCCATGAAAAGAATTTTATGATAGTCAGAGCCATCTGGCAGCCACATGATGAATAGTCAAATTTTACTCTGTTCACCCCAACCAGTGTGATCACCAAGGTATCATCCAATCCGGCCCCTTCTGACAATACCTCTTGTTGTATTTTCTAATTACAAGCAGAAATGAAGAATCATAAAGAATAGACAGAATAAAATAGATATTTCATTTCATCATGCAAACTTTCACAAAGTGGGGAGAAGAATCTAAAGATATGAAACAATTTGGTCTTAGAGGTCATATCTGTTTATCTGGAGATGCACAGGTGACTGCAGATGATAGAATCTGAAGCCAAACACAATCTGCTGGAGGAACTCAGCTGGTTAAGCAGCGTCAGTGGGTGAAAAAGAATGGTCGACATTTAAGGCTGAAACGCTTAAATGAACCTGGGGATGCGGCGAAGAGAAACCAGTGTAAAGAGGACAGGATAGGAGGGAATAGGACAGGGGGTAGGTGAACCAGGGAGAAGTGAAGCATGTTGAACAGAGGCAGAAGATTGGCAAATGCCAGACAAAGGGAGAGAGCGAGGCAAGGAAAATGTCAGGTGGAGGAGGATGAGAAAAAGGGAATGGGTGAAGGGATAAGAGTGGAAGTGATGTGGAAGAGAGAGGGGATTCATCACCTGAAACTAGTAAACTAAAACCTTGGGATTGGAGACTGGCCAGAGGCTTGTCTTCTCATTACCTGCTCCATCCTGTATGACTCATCTTCCTCCATCTGACCCTTTTGTTTTTATTAATAAAAACACACAGAAATGCTGGAGGAACTCAGCTGGTCTCGCAGCATCCATAAGAGGCTGATTTTCGGGTCCGAGCCCTTCTTCAAGATATGAACGCTGTGAGACCAGTTGAGTTCCTCCAGATTTTTCTGTGTGCTTTTATTACAATCTCAGTGTCTGCAGATTTTTGTGTTTCACTCTTTTGTTTTTCTTGCCTCTTTCTCCCTTGCTCCCAATCCTCTGTCTCTATCTGTCATTCTTCACCTCTCCCTGGTTCATCAATTTCTCATTGGGCCCTGTCCTATCCCCTATTCTGTCCTCTTTGCATTGGCTTCTCTTCTCCATATCCCCAGTCTTGTGGAAGAGTTTCAGGCCAAATACCATCGGCCATTCTTTTTCTCCCATTGATGTTGCTTGACCGGCTGAGCTCCTCCAGCAGATTGTGTTTAGAATATTATTTCATCGCCTGAATTACACGACAGTCATGGCATCAGTTATACTCATTTCCCGCTCATGAACTATATTGCATTGAGGTAATCCCTATCAGTTGAAAAGCATCCTCTATTAGAATGTAGCAACCAAGCACAACCTTTATTTAGCGAGTAGTCCTGAAACACATGCAATAAACACCATCACAACCTGAAGGATCACTTGTAAGACCACTTCCCTGTGCACCATAAAAAGTGTTGATTATCCCAAAAAAGAAGCTATTGAAATTTATGACAAAAATAATTTAAAGTGATGTAAAATCAAAGTTAAATATCTAAGAGTCTTTCGATCATCTGGCAAGTAGATTTTGGTGACCTAGAGCTATATTGTGTGTTGTTTCTGGTTGCTGGTAGAAGGCTTCTCCCTATCGTTTCATGTCTGCACACGTGACCACCGTGAACCAGGAGTGGCTCTTGCTCTGAATGAATTGGCTTCAAATAATTGCCTCTTGTTATATTTAAAGAAGCATTCGAGGTTGGCTGAAACTGGAATTTAGGTGTACATGACTGGTCTCCCTCCTCAAGTGTAAGTGCCTGAGGGAGTGAAGTGAGTGAGATCCAATGATAGGGGGTGAGTTGCTGACCTTGTGCGGACGATGTCAGTGTCCTGAACTAGCACATCAGCTGACCTCTCAGTGTACCGCGTATGCAATGGTATTCCCACTAATCAACTGGCACCCAAAACAAGACTTCCCATTTCAATCTCTATACCCAAAACTGAGAAGACCCAGAGTTACGTGGTTTGAGACCTGCTACCTTTACCCATCCCCTTGGAATTGGTTGTCAACACAATAATAGCAGTACAGATGTGTGACTTTTCACCATATCACCAGCTTTCTAACTCACATGTCAAGTTGCAGCACACCAGGGCGTGGTATCCCTATCCATGACATACAGTAAAACCTCCAGTATCTGGCACTTATGGGGACTGGTAGATGATAAATAAGTGAATTTGCCAGTTGCTTTTGTATTGCATGATTGGTGCCACTGACCACTAGGGGGCACCAATTTTAAGCTTTTGTATATTTTACTTGTTTTTCTCTGCATTTTTTTGGCTGGTTGCTTGAATTCCGGATAAAGGGGATTTTACTGTACATCCTTGAAATTACCTTGTTTGTCCCCAGCTGTGCTACCAGCTGGTAGTGTGGAGAGAATCAGGAATAATGGTGCACTTACTCTTCCTGTTCCCCTTCTGCTGCATTGAACTGTGCCCATTCTGCACTCTACTGATGGGTATAGGTGAGAGGGAGCCTCTCACAATCCCCTGCAAAGACAAAAAGAGAGTTACATCTGTGCTGAAATAGGTATTGCTGATCAGTACCAAAGGAATTTTAGCAAAATATTTGATTGTTAATAAATAAACATTTCTTGCTCTCTACTGGAGAGATGGTTGGCAATTCTGTGGCCCTCTGCCCATGAAGAGGATGATCTTCATCAACCCCGTGTGTTTGTGCAAAGGTGTGCATGTGTGTATGCGTGCACTCTATTTTCCTTCCTGCAGCAGAAGACTCAAGCCAACTCCTGTCAGACTCTTCAGATGATTTTACCTCACATATTCCCTTCTGTATCTCTCTCTCTCTCTCGCACACACACACACACACCCACACACACACACACACACTCACTCGCTCTTGTTCAATCTCACTCTCTCCCTCCCAAAGGCAGACACAGTGTGTTCCTGCTGTCTACCTGTCGTGGGGAATGTGCTAATCTGCTTTTAACAGTGGGTGAAATTTTTTGATTGTTAAGTGTCAGTAGGTCAGCTGAATTTTACCTGGTCCTGTTGAGAATCTTGCAAGTCACATTAGGGCATCTCTCAGGGCACAAAACACTCGGACACTTGCTCTAACCAATTTTAGAATCTTTTAAGAGGCACATAAAATGCTTTCACACCAAAAAACGTTGCAATCCAATTTCTAAAGTTACCAACAGTACTCACAGCTGGCTCATTGCCATGGTCTGGAGATGATAATCCATCTGAGGATAGGCCCTTAGCTCCTCTTCAACAGAATATTTCATTTTGGGAGCTAATTTAAATGGTGGAATGCATCTTGTAGACCATTATCATTCTGCCTTGTGTTTAATTTTCTTGAACTTGAAGCATCAAACTGATGAATGAAGTCAACTGCAGAGCAGAGAATTGAAGATTTCTAGCATGTCAACATCTCATTGTTTTGAACAGCTGATGATCTATATTTGCCAGTACACATAAGCTCTGTAATTGTATGGAATACAAAAACTAATCAAACCTTATTGTTATTGATGCATTAAGAAAGAAAATCAGCTTTCAATATCTTAACTGTAAAATCTATAAACTAGATTGCCTATTAAAATAGCGAAGTTATGAACGATTACTAGGTAAATTACTATTTTCTTCATATAACACAAGTAACACTTGTCAAAGTTCCCAATTATGTTGTTAGCAGCAGTACCTTGTCACCTTATTAGTTTAAAACGCAATCTTCTGAGCTAAATAATAATCAGCTAACTCAATGTGATTGCAACCGTTGAACACAAAGCAGTTTTCAATAAAATATTTACAAATGGCCTTTTACAATTATGGGAATAAAACTTTCTTTGCTGATAAACATAAAATCTGAGTCCATATAAGGTTGGCTGATTGGTTGATTGATAACAATTCATTAACAAAATCATGTTAAATCCATTTGCTTTAGATGTGAACTGAATAAACAGCAAATGGAAAATTTGATCTGCAACACGTTTCTTCCCTAAATCTTGTGCAATAGCCATTTGTTTGCTCGTTTCAGTCCATTGACGTCATTTTTCTTAGTTCCTGACAGTTCTATTGGTTGGGCTTTACAAGGTTTCAATATTGTATAACTAGTTGAACATGCTGTCTTATTGATGTAACAGATTTAAGCTTCAGTTCTGGCTGTGTTTGAATTAATGGCAACCATTGCCAGAGGACAGCAGAACAAGCAAACGATCTAAAGAAAAATCAAACTGTGTGACTGGATGACATTTCTTCTAATTTTGTTCATTTAGTCTAGTGATCACAAATCAGGTCATAAACAGCCGGATGGCTCAAGCAGACATGAAACACCCTTCTCATCAATCAAATAGAAAATAAAGTGTGAAAACCAATAACTGGCACAAACCCATCGGCCTCCTCCACTCAACCAATTGCATATTTTTCTCAGTTTTGTTCCCTTTTGTTTTTACTGTCACTACCCTCTCCAGTGAGACTTAACAACAGTGCAATATCCTCCTTTCAGCAAAGCATCTAAAGGACATAATGGCAGGCTGATAATTCAGAGACCAAATGATTATGTCAAGCTCTGCGCCTTAAACTTCATCCAAGAAAGATTTAACTGCAATAATCTGTACACTTCCAGCTGATAAAATTTATATGCACACATTGAATGGTAATATATTCCACACTGGAAATAGTCCAACATTTTTCCTAAGGCTATGTTGTATAAGGTTTATTGAGAGCAGTGATGTGGATATAAACAGACGAGATAGATGTGGGATGAGAAAAGATCATGTTTTTTGTCATTGTGTCACCACAGAAAAATATATCTATCACCCAGTTTTCTCTTTAACAGCTGAAGAGTTCCAGGTTTTTTTCAGCTATTTAATAGACCAGATTCTGCACAATTTAGTGCTTGGAATATGAATTTGTAGTGTGATTAACTCAGAGTAACTCATCATCTTTTTATATTATACATATAATCAAATGAAATACTTGTAAATAATTCTTTCCTTTTTTAAATGGAGGTGAACTACCAAGTTCTCAAATGAAGTGGGGCAATTGAAGAATTTTGAGTGTAAATTGTTCTGTATTTTTTTGAGTGCACAAAAATGTTAGAATAATTAAATTCTGCCAGAATACTATATATTCTAAATTCATTTCTTGGACAGCACCAGTAACATGATATTAATAACATGTATTTATAACTCACAAACATAAAAAAGATAGAGGCAGGAGTATACAATTCTTACCCTCCTTGTTGATCTTTGTCCTTAGTGCCACTTTCCTGTGCTATGCCCCTACTCTTGATTCTTTCAACGTCTATCAAATAAGATTTGCTTGGAACTTGGAGTTTGGTGGAAACAGAACATAGGAGAGTACAGAACAGGCCCTTCAGCCTATGATTTCCATGCTGAACATGATGTCCAAATAAAATTTTATTGCTTGCATATGAAACATATCCATATGGTCTACGCATATTCATGCATCTATCTCAAAGCCTCTTAAATGTTACTATTGTATCTGCTTCCATCACTACCCCTGGTAGCATATTCCAGGTACCACCCACCCTCAGTGTGTAGCGTAGATAAAAGATCACATTCGACTGGAGGGAGAACTGACGCTTTTATTAGCTTACAACACAGGTAGAGTTTATGAATAGGCTTCAGAGGGGGGGTTCAGGATTTAGGCGGGAAACCACGGTTAAATAAGGGCTCCCGGGGGAGGAGGCGGGAGGAAGGACCAGTCATCAGTACAGGAAACTTCTAGTAAATCCCAGTTCATCTCACAGTGTTAAAGAAAACCTCATCTTACATCTTTTTTTAAGCTCTTTAGTTTTATAAATTTGCATCAGCCTCTGACATTCCTGAGAAATTCATCCAATTTTGTCTAACCTCCCCCTTAGCTCATAACCTCTAATCCAGGTAGCATCCAGGAAAATCTCTTCCCTACCCTTTTCTAAGGCTTCACATCCTTCCTGCAATGGGGCAACCAGAATTGCAGACAATACTTCAACTGGCCTAACTTAAGTTCTATTCAGCTGCATCATGACTTCCTTAATCTTATGCTCAATGATATGCCCAATGAGCCATACCATAAACCTTTATCTCTTTATCTTCACTTCCAAGGGGCTATGATCCTGTAACATCCAATAATTGGTCCAATGCTCCATGTATAAAATTGATCCTATGCATTATTATTTTGTTGGTTTCTTTTGAACATTGAAATTAGTCTAAAGGCAGCAACTTCTTAGCTTCCTCAGGAAATTACTGTTATTCTTCAGACATCGTAGTTTTTCATTTCCCTGTTATGTCTAAAATGGAACGACAATAAAGACCACATTAGAATGAGATTATATCAAAGAACAAAACTGTTCCAATGAAGAAATATTTGTAAGTTGTTTACCACTTTAACCTTTTTAATTGTACGGTAATTTAAAAAATATATACATTGAAAGAACTGGCATGATGTTCAGCTGAAAGGCTAAGATGGAATAAATAAATGGTGTGAACTGATTATCAGTTGACCACTGCTTGCTCTTGCTCTATTGTTAGCTGTCAAAAGAAATGTCAGCCTCCACAGGATGAAACAGATGAGTTCTGACATACCGTCTTCACTGACTCCTTTTGAAATACCATACAAAATGCCCTGGACTGTTGAAGGGAAGTGATCTATTCCAAGGTAACTGCTGAATGTCTTCATGCCCCTGTATTTCCTTGGAGAACCTTTGAAGGCAGATAATATTGTATCCAATTAACTGAAATGTTACAGTCAGTGCACTCTAGGCCTGATAGGCTCATTAAGCATTAAAAAAAAAACTGACATTTTCTCCTTCGCACAGAAAAATAGACAGGGAAAGTTTTATTTTTGCTTAAAACGCTGCCCTTTCTTCTTTTCTATGTATTTCTCAAATTCATTATGAAGTCTAAGGAAAATGAAACATTGCAAGGAGGTCTGTTAAGAATATGGCATACATGCTTTAATTTGCCTTAATTGGCATCCTGCAACAACATCTGTCTAAAACAGTCAGCTTTTATTGCTGAGGTTATTCTGTATGCTGCACACACAAGACAAGCAATTCATTTAAACCTTAATGTTCATGCTTGTTAAACTGCAGTGCTTTGGGTAACTTGATTAGCTGAGAATAAACCTCAAGAGATGTTCACAACAAATTTTAAATAGTTAAAATAAAGGGAGCGATATTGTTCACTTAAAATGCTTCAAGAACCAGAGGGTTGCATTTCAATGTAAACCTTGTGAATGGCAATTCTCATGATTTCAACAAAGCTGTAAATGTTGACCATCCAAATGTAAAGTGGAGAAAGGACAACTTTAATGGCAGAATTCTTACACCATTCAACAAAATATCACTTTATTTAAGATGGAGGCATTTATATCTTTGGCTTGGGAAGGGGAGAGGGAATGAAATTAATTTCTACAAATACACAAATAATTGTTCTTTTCCGTTCAAATTCAAGTTTCTCGTCACATGCATCAAAAATACAGAGGAAAAATTTATTTTGCGAGCAGACTTGCAGACATCTCATACATAGGACAGTAAGTAAGGCTCATTATAGAAGTACAAAAGTACCTTTCTAAAGAGCACTGATGACATTTACTGGGAAGTTATGAGGGGCTTTAATTATGAAATGGATTGGACAAGTAACAACCTATTCCCTTTGGAATAGAAAAGATTAAGGGGTTTCAAGATACTATGAAGTTTTGATAGAGAGGTCAAGTTAAGTTACTCTCTCTGCTAAATAAGCAAATAACCAGAAAACATTGATTTGGAAAAACTCCAGAGGGAAAAATGAGACATTTCTATTTACTCAGAAAGTGGGAAAAACTGACACAAAATGATTCTGTTAAAAAAAATATAAAAGAAATATATTGGGTTATGACCAAGAAGTAGGGGAATGAAGCCAGGCATGACTGATCATTCAAAGGGCCTTCTCAGTCCTGATGACTTGAATGTATCTCCTTGTGTTATATAGTTCTATGATGCAGCGATATATATTGATTTATGTTAGGATATCTGAAGTAGCTATTATTCTTCTTCTATAGTTCTTTCATCTTTTTGTAATTTAATTATAATTAAAAAGTAAGATAATGAGTCATAAATTACCTCCATAACTTCTGGAATCTTATATCTGAATTATTCATTGAGTAATGAATCTTTTCCATATTCAAACAGGACATGATGTCACGTGACTACTGATCATGAATAGGTGGGACAGCATCCTTCCATTCAAGTAAAATCACTCACCTCGTCAAAAGAGAGGTGAAAGAAATAGCATGACTCTGAACGAGAGACAAAGGAAAATCATTCCCTCCCATTGTACTGAAGAGGGCCACCAAAGGATTTGGAATTAAATCTATATTGAAAGTTTTTGATAAAGTACGGAAAACCTCTCTCCAGTATTTTATTTAGACTAAGACAAGTCCAAAACATATGAATTAATGATGTTTCTCCATTCTTACACCTGTCACAGCAGGGACTCATATCGAATAAAAGTGAGACAATTTAGCCTTGGACAAATGTGCTCTATGTGCCACTTTGACTTGTATTAAGCAATGATGAGCACATAACCAAGAGCTATTAACCAACTTAAGAATTGTGTCCTAATCAACATCTGATATCGTCAAATTTAAATCCTGTTCTCAAGCATTTTTGATTTTTACTAACAAAGTTTGATTCAAACATAACAATTTTTTGTAAATAATAGACATTAAACCTTTATGAGAAGGCATCAAGCTAGAAAATTCATCACAAAATTTGATTTAGAATCTCTTGGAAAATCAGATACTTGTGAATCAAGAAAATGCCGGACTTGCAAATATCTAAAAAAACTGTGATTTGGGCATGTTGAATTTAGCAGAAAGCAGCTCAAATGATCCAAATATTCCATAATTGAACAGATCCTTAAAGCATTGAATACCCTCTCTATACCATCTCTGAAAAATAGCATCATGTAAAGAAGGTTGAAAAAAGTGACTGGATACAATAGGGCTTGAAAGAGAAGAATTATGAAATGCAAAATGTTTTCTAAACTGTGCCCAAATTCTCATAGAATATTTAACAATTGGATTATCTATTAACTTGGTTAAAAATGGAAGAGCCAAGATGTGCTGAATTAGAAATTTTTTTTAGTGGCGGGGGGAAGAATTCAGCTCTATTGATACCCACAATGGTCAGTTAGAATGATTATGAATGAAGGACCAAAATGTAAGACTTCATATATTGACAAAATCTAAAATTAGGAAGAGCCAATCCATCATCTTTCTTAGATCTCTGTCAAAAATCTTTATTAAAGTGAATATGCTTACCCTTCCATATGTAAGATTATATGGCAGAGTCAAGTAAGTCAAAAATCGATTTAGGAACAAATACTGGAACAGATTGAAAAAGATATAAAAATTTAGATAATATATTCATTTTAATAGAATTTATATGGCCATCTAGAATTGTGGACAAAGGTGACCATTGGGGGAGGG
Source organism: Narcine bancroftii (assembly GCF_036971445.1). Lineage (NCBI taxonomy): Eukaryota > Metazoa > Chordata > Chondrichthyes > Torpediniformes > Narcinidae > Narcine > Narcine bancroftii. The sequence continues at coordinate 86,568,241 of NC_091478.1, read as the reverse complement.
AATGCTTCACTTGTTTAAGTTTAGGAAGATAATTCTTAAAAAGTTGTTTATAATTCTTTGTAATTATAATACCAAGATAGGTAACCTGGTTTTTAGCAACCTTAAAAGGAGAACCACCATACATTGCTGCAGAAAAATTAAATGGAAGAACTTTTATGCACATTCAATTTATATCCTGAAAATTGACTAAATTGTGGAACCAATGACATCATATGAGGAAGGGAGGTGTCTGGATCCAAAATGGAAAGTAAGAGATCATCTGTACAAAGAGAGACCCTATGTTCAAACCCTTTCACCATATCTCCAAGATGTTGTCCACTTATGAAATGCAATTGCCAATGGTTCAATCACCAGATCAAATAATAAAGGGCTTAATCAGCATCCTTGTTGAGTGCCACATTCAGATTGAAAGGTTGAGATTGTTGTAAATTAGTAAGAATTGTGACAGATGGCCATGAATACAATAGTTTAACCCATGTAATAAAATCAGAACCAAAATTAAATTCTTCAAGGGATGTAAATTATGTCCATTCTACCCGATCAAAAGCTTTTTCAGCATCCAATGAAAGAATACACTCAGGAGTTTTCCCAGATAAATATATAATATTCATTAAATGAAATATATTAAAATAGGAATATCAATTTTTAATAAACCCCATTTGATCTTCAGAAATAACTGATGGTAAAATGTTTTCCATCTTATTGACCAAAATTTTAGCCTTGACATTCAGTATGAAGATCAGTCTATAGGAGAAACATTCGATTGTGTCTTTACCTTTCTTTGCAATTAAAGATATGCAAGCCTCTTTAAATGAATCTGTTTAAATGAAACAGCAAACACCTTACATAAGGTGTGAGCAATTGAGAAAATAATTAAAAAAAATTCCACAGGGAACCCATTGGGTCCAGGGGCCTTTTCAGATTGTAATGAGGAAATAGCAACCGTTATTTCCTCTTGTGAAATAGGTTCATCCAATTTGATTTGACTATTTGAAAAAATCTTGAGATATTCAATCAGCCTAAGTAATTTTCCATAAAATTACCATCATTCCTATATTCAAAAGTGTTTAGTTTGGAATAAAATCTTTTAAATGTACAGTTTAACTCCAAATAATGCCATTATCTTTACAAACCTTTATGATGTGAAATTTTGCACCAGATCCTTTCAATTGGTTGGCCAAAAACTTATCAGATTTATCACTGTGAATGAAAAAATGACTTTTAGATTTCAAGTTATAATTTTGCTGGATATGTTGAGAGAAAATCAAATTTAGTTTCAAGTTCAATCCATTTTTTGCATACATCTGAGTTTTTAGTTTGAACATATTGTTGATCTAACTGTTTGATTTGTTTAATTAACTCAGATCTTTCTTTATTAGTCTACCTTTATTTATTAACAGTACCTATGTGACTTACATCCATCTGGACATGCAACCGGATTTTTAAAAACATTAAAAAAATGTAAAATTTATGTAGTTTATGCTGTATTTCACAAACTATAACAAGGATGCAGGGCATGTGCATACTTTGTTAGTCGGCATCCCAATGTCTATAGTCTGGGTGCGGCCATCTTGATTCCTGTGCGTATGTGTGAATCTTCTGTTGGTCCATGCATGGTGGGTTCACATATTGGAGTTTGGTTGGCACATGCATGAGAGTTAGGGGTGCAAAATCAAAAGTGTCAGTGCACTTAACTCTTACACATGTGCCAACCAAACTCCAATACATGAACGCACTAAAGACTTGCACATACGCCAACCAAAGACTCACACATGGGCACAGGAATCAATATGGCTGTGCTCAGCCCCAGGACCTCAGAACAAGGTAACCAACTAACAAGGTAAACATGGACCACAATGTGGAAACATTCACCAAAGTTAATCAACAAGTTCAGTCAGCTTTATCATTAAATCTACAATGAATAAAGATTTGATTAAAAAGTTTGCTTTAAGACTTTGGTATTCCATATGTGTGGGCAAAATTCTGACCTACGTCCATTCTGATACGCGACTGATTCTTCAGTCCCCATAATGGTTGTAAGCGGGGAACTACCTGTATATAAAATAATTTGCCCCTAAGAAAAGCCTTCAAAGTATCCCATATAACTAAAGTAGAGGTCCCCAAAGAGAGATTAGTATCAGAAAGGTAAACTATCTGTTCTTCCATCAATTTAACCAAGTCCTTATCTGATAATAACACTGAATTAAAATGCCAGTGTCTTTTATCTTGAGGAATATTAGGAAGGTTCATGGACATTGTTAATAGGGGCATGGTTAGATATTACAATACTGTGGTATTCACAAGAATAAGTTAATGAAATTAGATGATTATCAATAAAAAAATCAATATGAACTGTGGAAAAAAATACTTTTTATTGGTAGGATAAAAAGAAATGCCAAACATCTGAAATGCCATAATCCGATAAGAAAGAATTTATTAATAAGGCAGATTTATTTAATGTAGCTGGATTAGAAGATGGAATAATCTAGGATAGGGTCCATCCAGTAATTGAAATCTCCACCTAGAATAAGCGAGTATAAACTTAAATCCATCAGGAAGTAAAAAGGTTTTCAAAAAACACAGTATCATCAACATTGGGAGTATAAATATTTATGAAAACCACAATTTCTCTGAAACAATAACAAAATGACCATTAGAATTGAAACAACATTGTGATACTAAAATCAATATTCTGATTAATAAGGATTGATATCCCTCTAGATTTAGCTTGAAAAGAAGAATGATATTGTGGCTCTTTCCACCATGACATCAGGCACAAAACATCATTGTCACACATATGAGTCTCCTGTAAAAATATAATCGCAGCTTTAAGTTGTTTTAAGTGTGAAGCCACTTTCCTTCATTTTACTGGATGATTCAAACCTCTCAAATTCCAACTCAGGAACTTAATAGCATTAGCCATGATTACTCAATTATAAGAAGTATATTCTTACAGTAAAGCTAATTTCTAAAAGTCCCAAATGCACATGTGCAAAGCCGAGTTCGTACAGTATGCAAATTGATTTCTACCTGCAAATGGCCTTATTAAACCATAGAGTACAACTCCATAAGCTGGAACTAGAAGGATCTAAACAATAAAAGACCATGGCAATGTAAAACACCCATGATCCTACACCTGTTCTTCTCCAGTCTCACCTCTCTAAGGCTGACGGAAAGGCTGACAGCGAGCTAACTTTAATTCTAAAAACTCACTCTCTTCCAGTTGAGATTAAATAATTTTGCTCAAAAACAAAATAATAACATTCCCCTGCAGCTGTTCATAACAAACCAAAACAAGCCATGACTAAGTACAGAAAGTATCGAGAAGGAATTAAACACTTCTCATGAAATTATTTTTTATAAATGTGTTACAGGACATATAAAAAGATTTTTATACTATTTTAATAAAGTACACCTAACTGTAAGTATAATCAAAAGGTGTTAAATTCTTTTCCTAACCACTCCAGATTTATTTAACTGACAATACCAATGGTTTTTTTTTTCCTGCAAAAACTCTAAATCCAAATGAATGAACACATAACATGTTAAAATTCAATCATTGGTTCAAAGCAGACATCCAACGGAAACAAAAGAGAGAATGTCACTCAGGAGTTAGAGCGAGAAGGTTACTAATGAATTCCCAAGCCTCTTCCACTGAACCAAACTGTTTCTTGTTCCCATTGGAAAGAGAGATTCAAAGACAAGCTGGGAACAGCAGAAAATGCTTCCAACCACACTGACATAACTCCGACATAACTTCCTTGTGGACGACCCATTGTTTCATAACTTTGGGAGAATAATCTTCCACAATTCTGAATTTTTTGCATTGGTATTGCAAGGTACCTTCATGATGAGCTTCTCGAATCAGCATTTCCTTCATTTGGATAATGTTGTGGGTGAATAATCACAAAATGTGGTTTTTGCCCAGATTTGGGCTGAGGCAATAATGAGTGGTGTGCTCTCTCAAGCTCCAGTCATGTTGGAAATAACTGATCTCCAAACACGGTTGCAAATAAATCAGAGAAAATTTTAGTAAGCAAACCACTCTCAGTATCCGCAGCCAAGCCTACCATGTACAGATTCTGCTGCCTATTTTGTTTTTCCAAATCAATAATCCTAATTGTTAGTCTCTCATCATTATCTTCCAGATGGCGGACCTGGTCGTTCATTTTCTTTAAAGTAGATTCTGCAGAGGTCAAACGTTCACCTTGTTGATCTATAGAAAGACAGGTCTGTGCATATCGATTTTCCAGTACAAAAAGCCTTTCATCTAAACTTTTAAATCGTGAATCAATAGATTCTTTAATTTGCTCAAGTACATCGGAAGAGCCCTCAGCAGCCAGGTTTGTCTATACAATAGTCAGAATTTCCTGCTTCTTTCCATTTTTTTCCCACTTTCAGTGATCTTTCCAGCTCTTCTATCCTTATCAAACATAGAATGTGAAATTAGAGGACGTCCTGACAGAGAAGCAGCTTTTTTGAAGTTACTCCAACTTATCTTACTGTTTTCAACCTTTTTTAAGTCCTTATTCTTAAACTTCACATTGCTTACTGAATTTATTTGCATTAACACCTGTAATTGTCTTTAACATGGCTACAAGGAGTGCTAAAGGATCTTCCTGCACCTTTGGAATCAGTTATAGAATGATTTCAACAACATAGAAAAGATCCTCTGATGAATTACAACAATTCAGAAAGATGTTTAAGCAGAAGGATGCAAAATTAGATTATTTACAAACAACCTTAGAAGAATATGATAAACATATTTTGCAAATGTTTTGGATGTAAATAGCTATCAAAAACTAATGAAAAATTGATGCAGAAGATTATTAACCTTGAAAACAGAAGCAGAAGAAATAACATGAATTATGGCTTGGAAGAATTAACTGAAGGTGGAAAACCTATTACATTCTTTGCATGCTTTTTGTCAGAATTATTTGGATCTTAAGTTTTACTGACTCTGCCTGTGATAGATCGTGTACACAGATTTGCTGGCTCCTAAACCAGCTTCTGGTCAGAGACTGTGTTTTCATGAATTTCAAACTAAGGAACTTTTAATATGCGAATCGTCGCAGAGGAATGATTGACTACAGAGGTCAGAAGATTTGGATTGTCGAGGATTATTCGCCCAAGGTTATGAATGAACATGTTAAATATAAAAAAGATCATGTCAGAATAAGGTGTTAAGCTATCTCTGCTTTTCCAAGCACACCTTCGGATCACACTGAAGGACAATTCTAAGAAGTGGTTCCGTTCTGTCGAAGAAGCCAAGGAATCTTTGGAAGAAGATCTGCCATCTATTATCTTTCCAGCTGAGTAACTGTTTCTCTAATTATCTGTAGCTATTTCACTCCTTGAATCTTTCAGTGTTTAACTAGTAGAATTAGGTCTTAATGAGTTAATGGCTTAAGTGTTTATAAATTTTTATTTGAGTTCTTTTTTTGATACCTATATTTTTAAAATCATTTAGTTTATAAAATGTTAAGTCTTTTGATTCTGATTTAACTATTTAGACTAATATTTTAATATCTATGTATTCTCTACTTTAAGGTTTTTCCCTAGTTAATAATGATTAATGTGCATCATTGATATTGTGAAAACAATGTTTATCTCTATTTCTGTCTTAGGCATTAGCTGCAGTATCTATTTTATCTTGTCTGGAAAACATTCAAGGTTTTATTATAATATTGGAGTTTTGACAACAGGAATTTTGGGAATGGGCAGTTTAGGTAGTATCTTGCTGTCTGTCTATTGGTCAGCTTTCTGGATTATGGAGGAGGGTGGAGGGAGGGTTATAATTTATTTGCTTTGGCTCTGTTTTATTTTCAGCTATCTTGTTTCCAATGCCTGTTCATTATAATTGGAATCAGCCACTTACTGCCAGTCTCTTACGTTTTAAAAAATAGTTAAAATGGATTGAATTCTTAACTTACTTAGTTTTAATGTTAAAGGATTGAACCACCCTGTAAAACGAAATAAGATGTTTGCTTTTGTTAAAAAATTTAAGGTCCCAATTATAATAAATATCAATCATCCTTTTACAATAGTAATAAATCAGATTACTTATTTGAATGTAGCAATTACTAAGAATTATAAGCACATTTAAAGAAATAATTCTTACTTTAATAAAATGTGTGAGAGGGATATTATCAAACTGGCTGCCCCTTTTGTTGGTTGGTCAGATTAACTATTAAAATGAATATCTTATCTAAATTTATATACCTTTTTCAGGCTTTGCCTGTTTTTATTCCTGTCTTTTTTTGATCCCCTTGATTCAATCTTATCTTATATATGGAACAATAAACACACCTAAATAAAGTCCACCTTTGAAAACTTAAAAGAATGGATGTTTATCCATACCAAACATTAGGTTTGATTATTGGGCAGTCAACATACAAAATCTTAGAGTTTGTTCATACAATATTAACTGTGAAGATTGTCCAATATGGATCACTTTGGAATCTAATTCTGTTACAAAATGTTCTATTATCTCTCTTCTTGGATCCTCACTTCCCTTATCTTTAAATAATTTAACTGACAATCCAGTGGTTAAACCTACTTTAAGGATCTGGATACAGTTTAGAAAACATTTTGGTTTACTGAAATTTTCTTTCTAGTCCCATTTTTCCTAATTATTTCCTTAAACTTTCCATGATTGACATGATTACACATTAAACGTTTTAAAGATTTATTTATTGAAGGAAATCTTGCTTCTTTTGAACAACTGTCAGTTAAATATAGTTTACTAAATACTCATTTTTACTGTATTTGGAGATTAGAGATTTTTTGCGATCTCAATTATATACATTTTCTAAGACTTTTGACAAGAATTTAATAAATATAATTTTTAATTTGCAACCTTTTTATTATGTTTTAATATCTAACATTTATGACACGTTGTTGGGAACAAGAGGGGTTCCATATAACCATATAACCACACAGCACAGAACAGGCCAGTTCGGCCCTACTAGTCCATGCCGTAACAAATCCCCGCCCTCCTAGTCCCAATGACCAGCACCCGGTCCATACCCCTCCAGTCCTCTCCTCTCCATGTAACTATCCAGTCTATTCTTAAATGTAACCAATGATCCCGCCTCAACCACGTCTGCCGGAAGCTCATTCCACATCCCTACTAACCTGTTAGCCTGAGTTCCTCCCCCAGACCCTTCCTTTTTATTCCACCATCTACCCTTTGCGTAAAGAAATTTCCCCTCATGTTCCCCTTATAATTTTCCCCCTTCAATCTTAAACCATGCCCTCTAGTTTGAATCTCCCCCACTCTTAATTGAAAAAGCCTATCCACATTTACTCCGTCTGTCCCTTTTAAAATCTTAAACACCTCGATCAAGTCCCCCCTCAATCTTCTACGCTCCAGAGAAAAAAGCCCTAGTCTGCACAACCTTTCCCTGTAACTCAAACCTTGAGATCCTGTCAACATTCTCGTGAACCTTCTCTGCACTCTCTCTATTTTGTTTATATCTTTCCTATAATTTGGTGACAAAAACTGTACACAGTACTCTAAAATTAAAAAAAAAGCCTGGTAACAGGATGTACAGTTTTAAATCTCTGAAGAAAGTTGGACTCTAATTTTAAAATTAGTTAATGCCTCATCTTTCTGAACTTGCCACTCCCTCCTACAATTTAAAGTAGTCCATAGGGCCTACACTTCCAAAATTAAACTACCTCACTTTTGTGTGTATAAATCTCCTCATTGTGATAGATGCAATAATGGAGATGTACTACTAATTCATATGATTTGGACATGCCCAAGTCTTGGGATATACTGGAAGGAAGTATTTCAAACTTTTTCTATACTTTTTAAAGTAAATTTCAAGCCTAATCCTTTAACTGCTTTGCTTGGTATTGTTGGAGAGAAAGGCATAACTTTAACGGCATCTGATTTGCGTGTATTGGCTCTTATTTCTCTTATGGCTAGGCAGGCAGTGTTGCTCAGATGGAAGGATGTTGCTCCGCCTACTAATGCTCAGTGGTTATGTGACATTATGTCATGTTTAAATTTAGAAAAGATTTGTTGCTCAATATCCAATATGAATTAAAAATTTCAAACACTGTGAGGAACCTTTTGAATTCTTTTCAAAATTTTTGATTTGGTATTAATGTAGACGTGTTGGCTAATAAGATAATTTATTACTGCAATAGGGAATTTCTTTTCTCTCTTTTCTTTGCAAACAGCTTTGGGTTTGGTAGTGGGATTAGATTTTATTTTATAATAAAATATTACCTTAATATAAACTGTTTGATTAAGAATGTGGGGTATCATGCATGTAGTGTATTCTGTACTTCTCTATTTTTTAAACTTTTAATATGTATTCTTATGTTCTCTGTACTTTTTTATGTGAATTTCAATTTCTATAAAAATATTGGAAAAGAATGTGCAATTCAACACACTTCAAAAGTTTTTAGAAAAGTAAACAGGGGAAAAAGTATTCTGAAGGTACAGAGCTGTGACAAGGATGTCTACTCCATGTTGCAGCCCAACCAACCAGCCAACCTCAACCAACCAGCCAAAAAAATTGCAGGAAATAAATAGGTAGAAAATAAGGAAGTTTAAAATAGACGTGCCTTCCCATTAGTTCACCAAGCAGGCAACATTTAATCTCAAGCAACTTGAAAATACACATCCAGCATCTACCAATTCCGCACAGGTGCAGGATACCAGGGATTTTAATTAATTAATTTGTTAATTAATTCATAATAATGGAATGCTACTTTTGGCTCTACAATCAAATTGTCATTTTGCGGCCTTCATTAGTCTTATCATCCACATATTTTTCCCTTTCTCTTGTAGCAAAGAATACTGAGTTTGCAATCCTTCCATTTAAGTTATTTTTGCCATTACCATTGAACTGTAACTCATGAAGTGACATGTACCTGCAGCATATGACTATATCTCTGTCAGATTTTAAAATAAGATAAATTTGTTGGCCTTTCCGTGGAATACTGTGATAAATTTGATTTTGCTTAAAGAAATCTACAAGTCAATTCTAATTCAGCAAGTAGAACTGATCCCAACAGATGTTTCTCAGTTTGATTACACATTGCAACTGATGAGACTTTGAACACCTGAATCTCTCTTGTATGTTTAAGCTGATTATTGCCACAAATAAGTAAGAAATATTTATGAGAAATAACTTGTGTGAAAACAGAAAAATTTTTTAAGTTGATGACCTTGCTACTAATCCTTTGATTTATCTCAAGGTTCGTCATCACATTGGATATTGAATGACTTTTTGCCAGGTAGATGTTTTAAGGTGAAATGGAGGAATTTAAGGGAGACCTGAGGGAGAATTCTTTCACTCATAGGGTAGTCTGTATTTGGAACAAGCTACCAGGGTAACTATAGAAGCAGGTACAATGATTGTGTTCAAAATACATTTGGACAGGCATATAGATAAGATAAGCTTAAAAGGATATAGTCCAGGAAAATGGGATGAGCTGAAAATACTAACTTGCATGCGTGAGTTGTGTCAAAAGGCCTGTTTTGTGCTGTGTGACTCCAAATGTAATGTTGATCTGGTAAAAATACAATGTTGGAGAAACTCAGCAGATCAATCAATGTACTTTAACAGCAAAGATAAAGGTACATAACCAATGTTTTGTGCTTGAGCCCTTCATCAAGTTATGGGCAAATGTTGGCAGGCGCCCAAACAAGGACCCATTCCATGCCACACACAGCATTTTTCAGCTGCTCCCATTGGGAAAGAGATACAGGAGTATCAGAGCCAGAAACACCATGCTGAGAAATAGCTTCTTCCCACAGGCAGTGAGAATGCTGAACGACCAAAGGAACTGCTCGCACTAACTGTCCAAGACTCTCATATTCCTAAAACAATATTTATTTTATTTGTATCTGTGGTGGTACACCATTGGCCTACTGCAGGGGGCAACCTCTGTTCCTGCAGGGGTGTAAGGGGACAGGACAACACCTGGCCGGCTGTCAATCAGTCAGCCTGAATGGATCAAGCCCTACCCGGTCAGATGTCAATCACCCTCTGGGATATAAGCCTGCGCCAGCCTCCCAAGGCCTCATTCAGAGTTATTGCAGCCACAGCCAGCCTGGCTCTGTAGAAGTCTTTGTGGATTAAAGTCTGTTGTACAGTCTTTATCTTTGTATGTGTTTGATTCTGACTAACAGTGCACCACAATTTAATCCACAAAATTTTCCTACGGCAGCTGTGGAAAAACTCCTGTGTGCAAGGGGCCTCGAGGTTGACCCACGCCACCCAGAAGCCCAGATACGCTTTGAGATAGGGGAGGAGCATAGACCCAGAGGCAGGAGGTGATAGGTGGATGAGGGAGGGTGGGCACAGTGGCAAGCAGGGGAAGAAGGGATGACTCTGTGAATAGAGAGGGAAGTGGGTAAAGAGCTAAGGGAAATGAGACAAAGGGAAAAGGGAGGGGAGGAAGAATGGAGAGTAGGATAGTGGAAACCAGAGAAATTAATGTTAATGCTATCTGGTTGGAGAGTATCCAGATGGAAAATACCCACAGTCAGCTACAGCCTTGGTTTGGATCAACAAGTCTTTGGTTCTTTCGACATGCACTACAATTTTATTAACTAAAAATTTTTTGAAGGGATGGAGCGTATACTACGGCTGGAATGCCTCAACATCGACCCACAGTCAGCTACAGCCTTGGTTTGGATCAACAAGTCTTTGGTTCTTTCAACGCGCACTACGGCATGTCAACGTGGAAGTGGGACGCAGAATTGAAGTGGCTGGCCAGTGGGACATCGCTGTCAATTATGCAGACAGAGCAAAGGTGCTCAGTAAAGCGATCCTTAGATTTCCCTTAGCTCTCCACCCCTTCCCTCTCTATTGCCAGAGCCATCCCTCCTGCTCTGCTTGCTGCTGTGCCATCCCTCTCGTATCCACCTATTACCTCCTTTGGGTCCATGCTCTTCCCCCCCCCCCCCACTATTTTGTCCCGTTGCTGCTAATATTTGTCCATACCTTGCTGAGGGCCCAGGCCCAAAACATTGGTTATGTATCTTTATCTTTGCTGTATAAGGTGCACTTTGACCTGCCAAGTTTCTCCAGCATTGTGTTTTTACTTCAACCACAGAGTTTGCAGATTTTCGCATTTTACTAATGTTGATCTGGTGATCTATTCAACTTGGAAAGGTTAACTAGTGAGCAAGAACAGAAGTCGCCATTGCTAATTTTGCCAAATTAATCTTTAAACCCAAAATTGAAGAACTATGTTTCTTTTTAACTTGATTTCTTATAGTATTATAATTGCCAATGCCTTTAAAATGATTTGAATGCTTTTGCATGTTTGCAATGGAAGAGCCGCACCATTGTTATGTACATAATGCTACAATTTTATCTTCTGCAACAGTGCATTACAAACTTCACTGCAAATCTGTCTTAAAAGTAAACCACATGCAGGTTTTTCTGTCAAAAATAGGAATTTATGAAATTCGACCAATTGATCTGAGGTTTATATGTTTTTTAAAAAATTCGCATGTAAATTGAACACCCAGTCAAACTGAAATACTTCCTGATTTCATTGATTCCAATGACAATGTAACTGTAGGAATTTTCTACAAATGGAGAGGTCACACCACTTACTCTTTAGTTGCTGCCTTTTCCAGTGGGTATATTATAATGCAGTAAAATCCCTGGTATCCTGCACCTGTGCGGAATTGGTAGATGCTGGATAAGTGTATTTTCAAGTTGCTTGAGATTAAATGTTGCATGCTTGGTGAACTAATGGGAAGGCACGTCTATTTTAAACTTCCTTATTTTTTACCTATTTAGTTCCTGCAATTTTTTTGGCTGGTTGGTTGAGGTTGTCAATTGCTTGAATTCCAGATAACAGGGGCTTTACTGTATTTGGTAAAATAAAGCAATTGTGAAGTTTATTTGAATTTTGGAGAATCAGTTCCATTTAGCTGAATGGTTCTCAACCTTTTTCTTTCCACTCACATACTACTTTTAGTATTCCCTTTGCCATAGGGGCTCTGTAAGGGATTGCTTAAAGTGGTATGTGGGTGGAAAGAAAAAGTTTGAAAACCACTGTTTTAATCATCTCTCATTGACTTGTTATGTGCACGGATTCATCACTCCAAAGGAAATGGACAACTTTTCTCAAGCAAAATATTTCAGTAACAATTGGGTCGAGATCAGCATTTCTCAACCTCCCCTTCCCACTCACACGCCTCAGAGAGAACAAAGAAAATCAATAAAGTGCACAAGTAAGAGTCCTTAAATGAGTCTCTGATTGAGTTTGTTGTCGAGGAATCCGATGGTGAAGGGATAGTAGCTATTCTTGAATGGTGATGTGAGTCTTGTGGCATCTTTACCTCTTTCCTGATGGAAGCAGCAAGAACAGAGTGTGTGCTGGATGATCGTTGCTGCCCTATGATTGCAACAAATCCTGTAGATGTACTCAATAGTGGGGAGGGCTTTGCCTGGGCTGTGTCCATTACCTTTTAGAGGGCTTTATACTTAGGGATATTGGTGTTCCCAAACCACACCATGATTTAGCAGGTCAGTACACTTTCCACACATTTCTGTAGAAATTTACCAGGGTTTCTGGTGTCTTACCAAACTTCGACAAGCTCCTGAGGAAGTAGAGGCGCTGACGTGCTTTCTTGATGATGCATTGATGTGTTGGGTCCAGGAAAGATCCTCCGATATAGTGATTCCCAAGAACCTAAATTTGCTCATCATTTTATGTACTCAAAATATTTGGATCTTTTAAAACCTTTCTCCTGAAACCATTTTAGTTAAAACTAAAGCAGCATTTGAACTGTATCATTCAGTCTTCAAAAAGATTGGACACCTCCAATGACTTCAAATGCAACCTCATATGATTGCTTTTCCCTTCGGCAGCTCAGGATAATGGGCATGGCACCATTTAAAAATTTTGACATACGGTATGGTAACAGGCCATTTCGGCCCATGAGTCTGTGCCACCCAATTTACATCCAATCAGTACGTTTTGAACAGTGGGAGGAAAACAGAGCCCCAGGAGAAAACCAACACTAACACGGGGATAAAGTATAAACTCCTTACAGACAGCATGGGATTCAAACACCATCCGGTCCCAATTGCTGGTGCTGTAATGGTCTTGTGCTAACTGCTGCGCCAACCATGCCTCCCAAATAATAGTAATAAATCCTGGCTTTGTTAAAGACATCCTTTACATGAATACAAAAATTAATAAGCTCAATTTAGAGTGCTGATGTTGTGAGTACTCAGGTCAGCCAAGCAAAATAGCTGGCAGATGAATGAGTGGCAAGGGAGCTGAGTTTGAGCGCTGAAGATCATGTCTTCGATCTTCGTAAAGTTGAATTTGAATAAGTGATGAGTTCTACATTGCAGGCTAAAATTTCCTGATTAAATTGAATAAATGTGAAGTCTCAAATTCCCAGTCCTATCCTCAGGATGACCTTTAACATTTAATTGGATTGATAAATTGTTCAATCTGTATGCACTGATCTGATACTCAACTGATTTCCAGTCTTAGAAAGAAATCAATTGGAATCAAGGAAAGGATACCATCCTAATTTTAATGTCCAATTTAAAAAAAGAATTAAATTACAATTAACCCATTCCACTTTGACCCTTTGCTATTTTTCAATATTACAGAGATATTCTTAAAACGTCATCCCCAGAAAGGTTAAATCACTATCTCACCATAAATCTTTTTAATGTGAGAGAAACTGACAACATTTATATTGATCTGAAAATAAAAAAAAGTTATGAGGTTACTGGAGGCACAGTTCAATAGCTAATATATAGAGTGAATAAAGCTCAATGCAGATGGAGTAGTTTGTTTTCATAACACTTCAAAGGGCAGCAAAACACATGATAGCAGAGGTTGAGCAACTATGCTGGTTGCCAGTGTGGTCTATTTTCATTTATATCTTGATGGTGGTAGCGGAGTTGATAAAATGGATTGTCAAGTCAGGAACCCCAATAAAATTATAAAGCAAATTTAGAATAAGATTTAAAAAAAAGAACATAGTCCTGAGGGCAGCATGGTTGACGTAGCAGTGAGTGCAACGCTGGAACAGCACCAGCGATTGGGACTAGGGTTCGAATCCCAGGCTGTCTGTAAGGAATTTGTACATTCTCCCTGTGTCTGCATGGGTTTCCTCTGGGTGCTCTGGTTTCCACTCACTCTTCAAAACGTACCAGGGGTTGCAGGTCAATTGGGTGTAACTGGACGTCATGGGCCTGTGGGCCAATAGGGCCTGTATGTGCTGTATGTCTGAAAAACAACACAACTTGTCAGGCAACATCAGTGGAGAGTAAAACAGAGTTTGGTTTCAATTTTATCACAACCAAGGCCCTGTTTTATTTTGTCATATTTTATTTATCATTTTAAATATATTTAACAATCCACAATCATACCAAATATAGAACATTTAGAGAACTCCTCCCTCCACCACTTCCCCTCTATATAAGTCCTTTTTAACAGAGAAAGAATGAAGAAAATGAAACACAAAAAAAATCATCCCATCTCAGTGCAAACAGTGAAACATATGGAGACACGATAATACCACGGTGTTAAAATCTTTACAGAGGTCAACTGACTGGCCAGTAGCAATCATAACCCTATATTGGCACCAGTGAGGTACCTATATGCACTAAATAAGGCTGCCAGAATTTTAGAAAGGTGTTAGATCATTTCCTGAGATTGCATATGACCTTTTCAAGTGGGATGCAGCTATTCATCTCCAAAGACCACCTATCTATGAGTAGATGTGAGTCAAACTTTCATGTCACTGCTATGGACTTCCTAGCCATACATAAGGCATTTTCTGTGAATTTAATTAGAGAATTATTTAGTGATCTACCATTGTACAGTTCCCCAGAAGACGACGCTCTGGGTCCACTGGGTAGGTGACTCCTGTTATCTTGGTTAGGGTGTCACAGAGATCATACCAGAATGGCCTCACTTTTGTGTAAAGCCAGGCAGAATGTAAAAAGGAACCAACCTCTACACCACATCTAAAACACATCTCTGATAATTCAGGTTTATATTGGTGTAATTTCTGTGGGGTGAGGTACAGCTGATGGAGAAAATGATAATGGACCAATCTATACCTGGCATTGAAAGTAGCCAACAAACTTCCCTGACATAGATCTGACCAGAGTTCTTCGTCAATTGTTGTGTCTAAGTCTGATGCCCTTCTCACCCGAGACTTATGCAAATCCGGCATTGGGCTCTCACTCATCAATAAAAAATACGTTCTAGAAATAAACTTGAATACATTTCCTTCATGGAGTAGTTTCTCCTTTTCAGTGAGTCCCAGTAGAGTCATTTCAGGATCCAAATTGGCCCTAAGGAAGGATTGTAACTGAAGGTAACATAAAAAGGTCTTATTGGACAAGTCATATTTCTTTTTCAGCTGTTCAAATGTCACGAAAAGTCTTTTTCACAACCATCTCCCAGACATTGTATCCCCTTATAGTACCAGGTTTCCAAAATTTTATTGTTCAAAGTCAAAGGTATAAGTTAATTCTGTCTTAAAGTTTCATTGATGAAAGTGTCATTGATGACGATCCTCTTTGCAGTCCAGAGCCTCTACAGGTCTCACACCATATTTTAACTAAATGTTTTAAAATGGATTGTCTGTCCTGCTGGCTATAATTCTGGAATTACACGTATACATGAAATCATTGTACACCTTCTCTTTGACAGAATCCAATCTGATTTGCACCCCATCAATGCTCTCAAAAAATGAAGAAATGAATCTCCTTTGGCCTGCCAAATAATACTTTTTGAAACTAGGCAACCGGATGTCTCCTAACCTATAATTCATGTTAACTTCTCCATGGATATTCTAGGTACCTTACAGTTCCAAATAAATTGCCCAACATGCTTAGTAAGGATTTTTAAGAAAGGGTTGAGGTACTGGAATTGGCAAAGACTGGAAAAGATAGTGCAATCTTGGCAATATATTCATCTTTGCACAGTTGACCCTGCCAATTAGAGTGATGGGCCAATGCACTGTTAATAACCTGAAGCAATGGAGTGGATCACCTGGATTTCACTCATTGTCCAGACTCACTGCCTCCTCGCACTTATCATTTCCTGATGCAAATAAGAGCTGCCTCTTCACATCGAACAGACAGAAGCACAACAGGTCTGAGCAAGTACACCTGCTGACACACAAAAGTGACCCAGCAGTTTGTAATTTTCTCTTATGGAGACATTTTAAACCTCTTCAGATGGAGTAAATGTTTTAGATTTAAATTTGGACAGACAGTACGACCACAGGTCCTTTCGGACAATGATCCCGTACCACCCAATTACACCTGCAACCCTGGTACGTTTTGAAGGTAGGAGGAAACCAGAGCACCTGGCATACCTGGAGAATGTACAAACTCCTTACTGTGCTGGATTCGAACCCCAGTCGCTAGCACTACAACAGCATTGCACTAAACACCATGCTAACTGTGCCAAAATATATATATATATATATATATATATAAAAATTAAACATTGAAAAATAAATAAGATTAATTGAAAACTCATAATTAAGAACATTAAATGAAATTAAGGAAAGCAATTGTGTTTTTGTATTCAAAGATCGGAACAGAGTAATCTTTTCTTTATCATCTCCCTGTGGCATAATGATGAATGTGAATAATCTCTCTTCAGTAAGTCATAACTCTACAAATGGAGTTTTAAATTTAAATTTTAAATTTAGACATACAGCACAGTAACAGTCTTTTTTTGGCTCACGAGCCCATGCTGCCCAATGACACCTAATTAACTTACAATTTTCAGTACATTTTTTGAACAGTGGGAGGAAACAGGAACCCCTGGGGGAGACCCATGTAGACATGGGGAAAATGTAGAGACCACATGGGATTTGAACCCCAATCCCGATTGCTGGGGCTTTGTCATGTGTACCAATAGAGGATGTTTGCTTTGCCTGGAATCCAGCTAGACATCCCATATGTAGTACAGCAAGTAAAACAGCTCAGATGAGCAGAGGTACAGATTAGTTAGTGCAGAGCAGTATCAGTAATCTTGTAAGAGTGAGAGTGGAGGGATAGCAGGGCAGAACGTTTCAGCATTCAGAAGACATTTTGACAAATATATGCTATAAGGTCAAAAACAATAGATTAAAATCAGCTCAAAAATTAAGCTAAATTGAAAAACAAATCAGAGTCAAGAAAGAATCAGTTCATCCTAAATTGTACACTTTGATAGGAAAAGTCATTTCAAGCCTTTGGTGTTTTAAGGGATAAAGGAAGCAAAAGAGTTTCCTCTGCCAAATTTTGTAGCCCCATTAATGTATTAAGCCATGGGGGGGGAAAAAAATGAAAGGTCTGATTCAGGAATATAAATCACGTGGAAAAGCTCATTTATACACATCCAAATATTTGATTTACTGTAGAGAATCACCTCAAATACCATGGAGCACTTGAAGGATGTTGGATGTACCATTACAGCTCCTGAATTTTCAACATGATTTGCAGAATTGGGCTGGTAGTGGACACAAACATCAAAACCCAGGAAGAATCAATAATTTCTCCAACAATACCAAGAAATGCAATTAAAACAAATTTGTAAAAAAAACGAGACATGGCAGAAAATGGCTTTATCTGTCATGTCTCAGGTAAATAAAATCATGTGTAAAGTGCTTGCATTTTTTCAAATATAATAATTGATGGAGTGAAATTGTGAAAAACCAAGGATGTGCATTATTGCTATTCAGTGAATATGGTTGATTTTGATAATACACCAGAGGGAAAGCGTTTCTCCACTATTTGGTGGTTAGCTAAAAGGCAAGCAAGAAACTACTCTCATTTAAATGCCCCTGCAGTTCACCATGGGATGCCAATAATTCATCCTTTAATTAGTATCCCTACAGTTACTGCTGGCTAAAGGGTAAACAAAGAGGTAACTGCTTCAATAGAAACTTGCTTCAGTAATCTTTAAATGTCTTTTTTCTCTGCAGGGTGAAAGCACTAAACAGGGGTGGATGGAATGAGCAATTAAAGGTCTGCTGGCATTGCGAGTGTAACTATACTCTTACAGCCTAATGAGAAGGCCACAGACCTGACTCTGACTGGAGGAACAGCTGCAGCTCTGCAGGAATTTCTTCAGCTTTTCTTCGCATTCCATTTTTCATGCCCTTCATCGACAAACAGAAAAAGGGGAAAGAGTTAGTGCACAATTATTGTACCCACTGCACAAAAATTTAATTATATGATGCTAAGGCCATGAGAGCTGTTCTTAAATCAGACAAATGAGTGGCATCTCTGGTTCAAATCTTCCTGTACAAAGGGTAGCACAATTGGCATAGCAGTTAGCACAACATCTTTACAGCACCAGTGATTGGGACTGGGATTTGAATCCTGCGCTGTCTATAAGGAGTTTGTACATTCTCCCCATGTCTGTGTGGGTATCTCCAGTTTCCTCTCACTGTACCGGAGTGCAGATTAAGTGGGCATAACTTGGGTGGCATCGATTCGTGGGCTGAAATGGCTTGTTACTGTGCTGTATGTCTAAATTTAAAAATCTTAATTTAAAATATAAAGCATGTTATAATATCATAAAAGGATTGTGAGAAAAGCCATCTCCTCCTTAGTTTAATCAAGTATGGGGGGGGGGATAACAAGCAGAGAACATTTTGCTTTTTTAAAATCTTGGATAAAACAAAAAATGTTTAGTTCAGGTGTACAGCACAGTAACAAGGGCTTTCCGGCCCTCAAGCCCATGCTGCCAAAATACCGCAATTAACCAACAACCCCCATATGCTTTGAAAGGTGGGAGGAAACCGGAGTGCCTGGAGGAAACCCATGGAGATGTGAGGAGAACATACAAATTGCTTACAGATAGCGTCGGATATGAACCCCGGTCATTGGTGCTGCGATAGCGTTTGCTAACTGCTGCGCTAATCATGCTTTGCATTTACTAGGAAACAGTGAATTCCCCAAAATTGTCCACCCATTCATTTTATGAATCTTCTGTTCACCCCTTCTCCTGACCTGGGCCACCCAAATGTGAGTGTGTTTTTGCCAACAGCATTTTGACAAAATTTTACTATTTACTATAAACCCAATTACTTTATTACTTCACATGACAGATATTTTCTGAATAATCTGTTTCAGCATGGCCACCACCTTGACTTCTTTGTTTCTGTGACCTTTCTTTTTAGATCCAGCAGCTGTTAACATATTTTAAAATTTTACAATGCATAATTTGTTGGTTTCTCTTTTTTAAATGGTGCTTCACTCTGGCTTGAGATCTTCTCCACGCACTTGCTTTCCCTTTCCCGCATCATTCCTCTGATCAGAGGAAAATCATCTGTTCCCTTCCTTTTTTCTCCCCTTCGGCTCATTATGCTCCTGTCCTATCCTTCACTATCTTCCTCTTCCCTCTGGCTCTTCTCCCTTTTGCTTTCTGATCCTGACGCTCCCTCTTCTCCCTCTCTACTTTACCACCTCACTTGCATCAACTGAAGAGTCACTTCCTCTTTTAACCAAAACAAACCCTATTTACATTACTTTGGGATATTTCACTACAACATAGCTGCAATTTTTAGGCATGTTGATAGTGAGCTAACTACCGGTAATGCATCACAAATTTGGGTCCAAGAACATTTGAAAGCAGAACCAAGGGCCTCCTTATTGTAAGTGACCTTCTAACCTGTTCCCAATGGCCAAAGAAGCTTCAGTCATCCTTGTTAGTAAAGCTGAAAATGGGTAAAAGTTTTGCTTTGATAACATTTCCTTATTTGCATCTAATTGAATACTACTGTCCATTTGTGACAATATCTTCACTGATGAATCCAAATTTTGTCCACTGAAACTTTTGGCACATGGAATTTGACATTTAACTCCAAGTGCACCACCTTGTATATCATTTTAGAATGATCAACTTCAAAAGTGGTAATTGACAGATATTTCTGCACACATAACCTTAAAGGCACATTTATTTGTGCTTTGCACAGACAATTGATCAATTTTAACTTTTTTTGTTGTTTATTCCCATGTGATATACATGGAGGCCACTTAGGTCCATTAAGACTATGCATGAGAAATTGCATCTATCTCATTCTTCTGCTCATTTCCTTACAACTTGCTCAATCACACATGCCTGTTAATATCTTCCTGACTTTACTACCAACCACTGACAGAATGGTTTAAAGAACCTTGCAATGGTACAGACAATTCTACAGTCTGTGGCTGTAATGGTCCATCTGTTCAGATTGGGAGCGGAGAGCAGTGGGGGGGTTAGAGACTGTCTGGAGGTGAAGTTCTATCAGTTACTGTCGGCAAGTTGAAATGGAGCTCACTGAAGGGGTGTGTTTTATTGCATACTTTCCTTGCATGAGGTGAGGGTACTAGCACTTCTGAGGAGAAAAATGAAAGCTCTTCATTTAAAAAGAATTGCCCTTTTACTGCACAGAGACTGAATGAGCTGGCCAGAATATTGCCAATTTCCCTTCTCACATGCACATGCTCCAAATGTCGCCCTTACAGGAATCTAACATACTCAAGCTCAATGAACACTGGAGGACTTGCGTTGCTTTGTGTGATGTTTCATTATTTTGTTCTTATTACACCAACAGCTATTGGATTTCTGAGCTATTTCTGTAATTGCTTCTCCTGTTCCTGCACTACAGAATTATGCAGAACCCAAGCCATAGCATCCGTCTGATATTCCTTCCATTAAAATTAGAGGTTTCCTTCGGGTATGAGCAATTTCCCCTGCCAGATATTTTCTGTCCTATTCTCTGTCAAATGGGAACTGTGGCCTTGAAATGCTTTGTAAAAATCATTTGACATTTCACACTTCCAAAACCTATTTTCTAATACATATATTGATGTAACAAAGTGCTTGAAAGCATAAATGAAGGAAATCGTCTTGAGTGGAAAGAAATACTCATGACCTCTCATGGAAGGCGTGTATTTTTTTCATCATTTAGACCAGTTCACCCAACGAACAAAAAGCTGGCGTTAATTATTTTGGTTTCTCCTCAAGCATGATTTCAGAAAATTTTGCATTCTGCATCTTACTGGAAAGGCAAATCAGATAACAGATCAACTAATTTAACCCTCAATCACAGGTAGTTTTCCTGGCATTTATTACATCACATTGATTACCTTCTCCCATCTTAACAGTTCTTAATCACTTCTGGGTCCTTCAAAGTGCTGCCAAAGAAACTGAGATCATGGATTAGATTTCTTCGACGGGTCCCCGAGGTTTCTTACCTATTTTTACACATGCACCATAGAGTGTTTTCTGTTTGGATGCTTGATACAGGAACTTCTTTGCCCTTGACTGCAAAAAATTGCAAAAGCTCAGGACATCACACAATCAATTAACTCCATCAATTCCATCTGTAACTTCCGTTGTCTCAGGAAAACTGGCAACTTATAAAAGGACCTATCCCACCCTAATGATATTCTCTTCTCTTCCATCCACCCTCCTCCCAACATTTACCATTTTTCAAGCAGAAGATACTTCAGCTAAAAAATTCAAAACTCCAGATTCAAGGACAGTATCTTTACTGCTGGTTTAAGGCTCTTAAATGGATCTCTTATTGGTAAAAGATGATGCCTTCAGTCTGTTTTAACTGTACTTATCTCTGTACCATGCACTTGGTCTATTTAACACAATCACAGCCCTGTTACATCCTTGCACTCAAGTATGAACTGACTTGCCTGGATAGCATGCAAAACAAAGTTTTTAATGATATCTCAGTGCATGTGACAATAAACAATTCAAGTGAAAACAAAAGTCAGCAGATGGTGTGATTGTAGTTAAACCCACACAGAAATGCTAGAGGAACTCAGCCAGACTCACAGTGTCTGTAGGAGGTAAAGGCATATTACTGATGTTTCAGGCCTGAGGCCTTCCTCAAGGAATGAGTAAAGAACAGGAAGGCATCAGAATAAGAGCTGAAGACTGGCAGGGGGAGGAGTCCAGACTAACAGAAGAATATGATAAGAGGAAAGATGAGAATTGATTTTGGCTCTGTGAAATGAGACAGAGGGAAAAGAGAAGAGAGAGAGGTAGAGAGCTGGAGGGAAGAAGATGGGGGAGGGGGGTCGCTTAACAGAAACTAAAGAAGTAGATATTGATGCCATCTGGTTGGAGGGTGCCCAGACAAGATGAGGTGTGTAACGATGTGTTGGTAATATTTGGTTAACATAGAATTATATATCTTAGGTTATGTAGTGGGCTTGGTTACAGGGGTATACACACCACAGCACATTTAACAAACACTATGACATTAAGTCGTTCCATTTTCCACAGAGTGAAGACACCTGTGTGTGTATTTGTTTAACGTGTACTTAATGTCGCACTCTAAGAAACACACGATACTTCACAAATCAATCAACTAATTCCAATGGCATGGAAACCACAATGATTGTAGATGATAGATTTGTTGCTGCCTTCACAGCTGTTGTTCAAAGTAACTTCATCCGCCTGTTCCACCATTGAGCTCTTGGCTGGATTGTTCTTTGTTAGGGGGCTCACCTTGGACCTTACCATGGGTGGCCTTACCAAGAGCACAGCTCCAGATGGCATCGCTCTCGGGATCTCAGGACCACACAAGCTTCTCCACCACGATGAGGTGACACTCCACGGAGAAGATGCCACTAGGAAAGAACAAGAACAAGAGTAGATTCAATGGGCTGAATGGCCTACCTCCGTTCCTCTATCAGATGCTGGTTTGGAAACACTGAGTATAGCATAAAAGCCAATAATGGAATTAAAATGGGTCACCATAGATGTAAGGACAATGTGTGGTTTAAGGGAACAGTATTGGATACATTCAGCCTTGTGCTGGAAAGTTTTCAGCAAGAAGCTGACAGTTAATTGAACATTTTGTTTGCACTACCCTAGGAAGAATTAAAGAAACAGCATATCACAGATAATTACAATACAATATAAAGCACAGCATTTTTATTGGTGGATAAAGAGTGACCCAATCTAATACCATGTTCCAGCACCAAGTCCATAGCCCTGCAAGCCACTGCTCTTCAAATGGTGGAAGCTTACCCTCTACCATCCTTCAGGCGGAGTCTTCAAGTATCCTACCAGCCCATAGGTGAAAACAGCTTTTACTAATTTTTCCTGTAATCTTACTTCCAAGCCCTTTAAATATTTGCACTCTGCTTTTTTGGGCACCCTGCAAAGGAAGATAAAGCCAAATTTATTCCATGTAGGCCTCTTATGGATAGGGACATAGCTGCCATGGCAAATATCATTGTGCATCATTAAGAGTGGTACCACCATTCTAATTTACATATCAACCTCATAAATTGGCAAGACATCCAGAAGGATCACATTGGTTTCAACCACTGATCCTTCTGCTAAGCCTAACTACTAATTCAAATCTTTCTGACCTGCTCATTGGCTTAATCCCTGGCAACAGACCTTTCCCTCCTACCCAAGTTCTGGTGGAGGCCTTTGAACCCTTAAACAACAAACTTAACCCCTAACTCAAAGTCCCTAGCTTTTTGTCATCACATAAACACGTTACACTCCAAATGGTTTATTATCCAGAATTTAGAGGAATATGATATATCCCTGATAACATCAGCAATATGTGCCCAAGTTTAGAGCTGGCTTCTTGAATGGCAAAGGTATTCCAATAGTTTCTAGCATTTTAAAAAATATAACTGATCAGTTTGCTGGCCTTTTCAGAGAGCTTTGAAGAGACAACTGTAGAGCTGTTGTCCTGCGGTCTAAATGGCCAGACATGTAAGGATGGGAAAAGTGAATGAGATTTGTTTTCATGTCATTTGGGTAGTTACATGGTCCCCATTACTGATATTAGCTTTTTATTCCAGTTTATTAAACAAAAAGGTGATATTTAAATTCTCTGGATGGGGAAATAGGATTTGAGCTCCTTCTATTGGGCCAGACAGATTATTATTCTAATGAAATAACCTAGCAATTTACTTTGCCCGGGGGAGGATTTACAACTGATCCCAGTTCTATTTTCACATGACACCATGACACATAAACCTTTCATCCAAAGACACTGGTTTGACATGAAGAGCCCTGGATAGGTTTTCCTTCCTTCTCTTGTCCAGGAACACTTGATGCCATTGATACTCCCATTAATACAGTGATACAGCAATAAACCTGGAATTTCTCTATAGTAGAAGCAACAGTTCCAGCATTCTTATCAATACTGTGGAATTGTGGAGTTGAGATTTTAATCCACTAAATGGCTCGGGGGCATATGACTAGCAGAATTACTATTTCAAAACACATGCCCCAGGTAAATTTTTTGATTCCTATAGGGCCAGCATGTTTTACATCTTTGTAACTGACTACAGCGATTCATTTTGAAATGACTCACAAAAGCCCAGTTCTCTCAAAATATTAAAATTAAGATTCCATGCTCTTAATTTCAGAGATTTTTCCATTACGACTGGAGGCCTAATATAGAAAATCATTTTCAAGTTAAACATAGGCGATAAGAATATGTTGCAATAGGTACTTCAAAGACATCAGATTTTTCTTGGATTTGATAGAATTAATATTGCAGTTAATCGTTCTGAGCATAGTGGGTAGTTTTGCAATTCACGGCAGTCTGATGCATGTTTCAAAAAATTACATCCCCTCATGGGGCAAGATATCCATTTCAAAAATCACACAGTAACCCATTCTGAGACTCATGCAATGCTTGGTGCCTGCCACATTGACCACCGCCAGTGGGCTGATATCGTCTCAAGCCGTGCATCTTGGCGCCTCACAGTTCGGCGGGCAGCAACCTCCTCTGAAGAAGACCGCAGAGCCCACCTCACTGACAAAAGACAAAGGAGGAAAAACCCAACGCCCAACCCCAACCCACCAATTTTCTCTTGCGACCGCTGCAACCGTGTCTGCCTGTCCCGCATCGGACTTGTCAGCCACAAACGAGCCTGCAGCTGACGTGGACATCACCCCTCCATAAATCTTCGTCCGCGAAGCCAAGCCAAAGAAAGAAAGAATCCAGGATGAGAAACCATTTTTTTTCCAAGCAGGTTCCTCCATTATATAATTTAAGAAGGATTAAATGGAAGCAGGAGTACAAATTACATATGTATTTGAATAATTGCTCAAAGCACCCTCGAACTGCAAAACCCACCTGGTACCATTGCAATCAAACCCCAGGTTCATGTCTCTTCTCCTGCCTCATTTATTGGTTTGAAGTGAAATATTTACAGTTGATTTAATCTAAACTGCCAGGTTAAGATTTCTTCTCATTCTGAATAATAAAGAGCTTTATTCTGATGAAGGGCTGAATATAAGCCAAGATGAACCAGCTATGTGATGCTGATCAACAGGAACTGTTCCAGCCAAATAAGCAGTTAGCAGTTTCTCAACACAGCAAATTTAGAAAATTAAAGACTTCCCGACAACGAAAGTGAATCCTGAATGATAGCTAATTACAAGTACACATTTGTCACTGTCTAAACATCTTAAGTTTCATGAAATACATAAAGGGACAGGAAGGATGAACTGCTTTCTTTGAGAATTGATTAAGGAAACCAGAAAAGAAACATAGCGTGGACAATGATAAGAATGCGGTGATGCACCAGTTTCTATGTTTAAGCAGAGACAATTTCAGCACAGAGGAGTTATGGGGTTAGAGGTTCATTAGTCATGTTGAAAGGAGCTTGAAGAAATGCTCACAGCCACCTTTGGTTTCATGAGCAATTATTCCATAAAGGCTCATTAAGAGCTTGTTTATCTGTCAGCTTTAGAATTTAGTTCTTAATCTTTAAGCAGGTTTATTGAGCCGCTGCAGAAATGAATGTCTGCACAGAACATGTACTGAGTAATCCAATCTTGAGATGCAAGTGTAAAGATAATATTAAAATGTTTAATCCACATAGGCAAGCACTGACAAATTAGGCCTTTGGGTCATGTTATTTTACCGAACGTAGTTTAATCTTTAAAACTCCTATTGTTACTATAAAATTTGAAGTACTTTTTGAAGTTAATTTCCAGGTAAATAGCAAAGATATAAGTAATAAAACTGAATATCAGTTAAATTTTATATCATAAAAGATTGCTCTTTCAAAATATGAAGCATTATTTATGAATTTAGTGTCTGTCGTAGAGTGTATAATAATCTGCAAAGTAATTGTCTAGTTTTTTAGTATCACTTGATGCATGTTTATTGGTATAAGTTGACATGCAACTGTTGGAAAATAGGGAAATTATGAACATCATTTAAAGCAGACAACCTCAATTATTCAATTATAATAATAAAGAGACCTATTTTTTTCTCTTATTGTCTATTGTTATGGAGCAGCAGTTCTTGAACTATGTGTCACAGGTGATTAGTGTCCTAAGGATTACATTGAAGGGTTCATGTTGCCAGCAATACCCATCTCACTCGCACCCACACCAACCCCAATTCCAACATCATTTGAGCTCCAAGAGTTAGAGAATGAACAGGAGGAGTAAGGAGAGAGGGGGAGGGGAAGAAATGAGTGTGCATGTTTGAATTTTAATGTATGTTATGTCAATTAATATGTGGTGTCAGATCACTCATCTGAGTGCAACTGATACCATGTAACCCCGTTGCATGGTTGGGTGGTCGGTGACTAAACCAGTAACCCCACCAGGCTTGCCTGGTGTGGAGGGGGCTAGACACCCTGCAGGATGAAAAACAAGACTTGTCAAAGGGTGGATGAACCCTCTCGTAGGGTCAACGGCAATCTAGCAAACATGTATGGTGAGGTGCGGAAAGGGAATCCCTTGCATTGAAGCTTGGTCTGGCCATTCACTGCAACAAAACTTCCCCCAGCCATCTTGGACCTCACCATGCTGCTGGATCCAGGAGGGGATGTCGAGAAGGTGGGTCTGGACCTGTGCAACCCCCACTCACCTAAATCCATTCATGCAAGAACTGTTCTTTTCTGAGGAATGAGTATTCTCATATCAAATCCCACAAACTGACTGAAAGGAACCATCATCATCCTATGAGATGGTTAGCCAAAGAAAGATGATGTTAAGCATGTTATGTTAATTAACATGTACGTTGATGTCTTATGAAGCAAGGTTAGCAGAGCAGGGACTTTTCTCTGGAGTGTAGAAGGATGAGAGGAGACTTAATAGAGGTCTACAAGATTCTGAGGGGCATAGATAAGGTGGTCAGTCAACAACTTTTTCCCAGGTCAGGAATAGCAAACATTAGGGGACATCTGTACAAAATGAAGGGAGGAAAGTTTAGGGAAAACTTTTGGGGTAAGTTTTTTTACACAGAGATGTTGTGGGTGCCTGAAATGCCTTGCAAGGATGGTAGTGGAGGCTACACAACAGGGGCATTTAAGAGATTCTTAGATGGGCACATGGATGAAAGAAACACAGAGAGTTATGAGGTAGGGAGGGTTTAGTGCTTTCTTTTTTTTGGTAGGAATATATAGGTCTGCACAACATCGAGGGCCGATGTTCTATGTGTCAGAGAGGGGAAGCAGGAGGAAGCAGAGAGAAGGTGAGCAAGAGTGGAGATGTAATGAAATACCAACTTTTTAAAGATTATTTCAATACAAGTATTATTTTTATGTTCATTTTAAGATAATTCCTTACTTTCTCATTTGTGTCACTGGAATAGTACATTGCGAAGTTGTATTTCACCTGTCAGCACTCTTATTTTTAAAGCAGGGACCCAAGCACAAAAATACAAGCAAATATTCTCATGCTGCTCCTTTGGAAATGTAGTCATTGCAAAAAGGTATGTAACCAAGCACAACCCTCCTTCCCCGCATCCCAGATGAATTGATTCCATGCATTGTTCTGAAGAAGGGCCAATTCATAATAACTGGTCTTTTAATCAACATTAAGAGGTACACACAGGGAAAACATAGATGCTGCTACATCTGACAAGACTTGAGGCAGGGTTGGGGGAATGGGTTGGGGTGGGGGGGTTGGGTCTGTACATTTAACTCAGTGAGAACTAGTGCACATATGTCTCTGTTGTAAATAATTTCTGTTCAGTAGAGATAGAGTACCTGATGGTGAAATGCAGTCCCTTCTACCTGCCCAGGGAATTCTTGGCAACATTGATTACCCCAGTTTAAGTTCTGCCTTTGGTGAGTGACAGTGAAGCAATGCAGGAGTTTTAAGGTGCCGTCTTTGAAGCCCAGACATCCCACTGTGGTGGTTACATAATTGTAGCTGGTGACTTCAACCATGCCAACCTGAAAACGGTTCTACCACAATTTCAACAGCATGTCCACTTTGCCACCAAAGGAGAGAACACCCTAAATCAAGTATACACCAACATACCTGGTGCATTCAAGGCTATCCCTCGTCCCCACCCAATCTCAGCAAAGGCCCCCACTCACTACACTGGCCAGCATGATTCCCAGGGCCCCATGTCTCAGCCCCAGTTTGTGCCAGGTTCCATGCACAGCAGATCTCAGCTCGAGCAGATAGCCCATTTTAGGAACAAAGTATTAGCCTGCGTTTTCTCCAACTCCAGAACCAAGAGTGCGATTGTGAATCAGGGCTCTTGCAGGGAAGCATTAAGCAGGGTACCAGAGTTACCTGATGAACTGCTGCATTACCACAAAATTCACACTTTATTAACTTTCGGAAATCCTGCAAGGCCCAGCACTTATTTTTGAGGCCTGACTTTTTTACTTTTTCTGCTCATTGAAGACATTGTGGTCCCATTAATGAGGCTACTTGATTACAGAAAATGTGCCCAATATCACATACTTTGAAATTTAGTTAATTAAATATTAGTGTATAAATGCTTAATTTATAGCATACATACAGTCAATTAAAAGTTATTTTCAACTTTTTTAATAGCTGGAATTAAAAAGTTGAAATGCATGAATTAAATAATGAAAAAAGACATTTTATATGAATACATTTAAGCATTTCCATTGTAATTTTGTGCATATTGGAACACTGATGCAAAAATTGCACAAAGAAATGGCAAGGTTTAAAGTAATTGATTGCTTCCAATAAGTAACAATGCTTGGGTCTGACCTTAATAAAGGTGCAGAGGAGAGCCAGTATGCTTTTGGGTTTGATTTAGCAAACACTACGATTCTCTGACAGTAGCTAATAGATACCATTCTAACTTTAATGAGATGATCCAGAAAATAAGCTTATTCCACAATTAAGATTAAGCTCCAGATAAGGTTGCCCTATGCAACCCACTGTGATATTTAGTGGAATTCTTTGCTGAAAGAATATCAGTCCAAGGAAATACAAGTATCCTAATGTGCACTTAAAGATCAGCAGTGTGCTATTTTATTTGTTCTTTTGAATAATTTAGTGTAGTTTAATTATGTGATCTATTAGAAACAGTGACGTAAACTACAAGGAATCAAAACTATTGTCGCCTCTTACTATTCAGTGACATTTCAAACGAACTAGGTACTTAGAAGCAACAAACCAGCAAACCGCTGTCCTCAGTATCCTTAATTTCCTGTTGTGTTATTATCTGCAAAAATAAGAATGTGTTCCAGTAAACACTATTAAAAGGTCAATCATTTATGGAAAAAGTTTACATGACAGTAGCGGTTAGAACAATGCTGCTACAGCGTCAGCAATTGGGACCATGGTTCGAATCCTGGGTTGTCTGTAAGGAGTTTGTACGTTGTCCCCATGTCTATGAGCGTTTTACTCAGGGGCTCTGGTTTCCTCCCACTGTTCAAAACATAGTGGGGGTTTGGAGGTTACCTGGGTGTCATTCGGTTGCACGGGCTCATGGG
Source organism: Narcine bancroftii (assembly GCF_036971445.1). Lineage (NCBI taxonomy): Eukaryota > Metazoa > Chordata > Chondrichthyes > Torpediniformes > Narcinidae > Narcine > Narcine bancroftii. Next base: position 86,538,551 of record NC_091478.1, on the reverse strand, counting down.
CTGAAATGTCTACATTTAATAAAAAAATATTATATTTTAACTAGTTCTTTTCAAGGTCAAAAAGAAAGGGCGAGGTGAACGGTTTATGCAACAAGTTTCAGATAGTGAATGTACATGATACAGACAGAAATGTATTGCGTGTAGCCGACCGCTACAAAGAAACACACACACACACACACACACACACACACACACACACACACACACACACACACACACACACACACACACACACACACAGAGACAGTGTGGCAGGTTAAGCTCACTTACTTTATTAGGGCTGGAAAGGCTGCTTTTATTCATTCAAGTTCCCACTGTTTTTGCTGATTGACTGAGCAAGCCGTATGAATAACAATTGCGGGTAGGAACTGGGTTCATGCATATGAATGCCCTTCTTCCCCAGCCTGTTTCTGCTGAGTTAGCTGGGCAGCTTGACCAACGCCAATTTAGGGCCGTTGGTCTGATGCTGCCCCAGCTTTTACACCCGCCGGTTTGTTGTCCTGGGAGTCGCTTTAGTGATCTCTGTCCGCGTCTGGTACCGCGCGATGTGCTGGCCCGATCTCCGCAATTGCAGGCCGCCACATGACCTCCCCCCCCCCCCCGTCAAGAACCGGCGTTACAATCTATACTGTCCATAGGTATAGTCCCCAAAGTCTTTTGTGGTCAGCCTCTGCGTCGAGGTGTTGGTGTCTCCATGGGTTCTGCTAGGTCTGTGAGGGCAGGCTTGAGTCTGTCTGTAGTGAAAACCTTTGGTTTACCACAAATGTCCAGCTCAAAGGTGGCTCCGTTGTTCCAAATGACTTGAAAGGGACCTTCGTATGGCTTCTGCAGTGGTAAATGGTGGGGTCCTCTGCATACAAACACATACTCACAGTCCTTGAGTTCTTTGAGGATGTTGAACTTGGCATGTCCGTGTCTGGAGGGTGGGATCGGAGCCAGGTTACCAACCTTTTCGTGCAGCCTGTCCGGGAAGGTGGTTGTCTCCTCCTGCTGTCCTCTGGCCTGTGGAATGAAATCCCTGAGTGGGGCTCCATAGACGAGTTCAGCGGAGGATGCGTGGAGATCTTCTTTTGGCGATGTTCGGATGCCCAGTGGTGCCCATGGTAGCTCATCCACCCAGTTGGGGCCCTTTAGTCTGGTCATGAGGGCGGTCCTGAGGTGCCTGCGGAAAAGCTCCACCATGCCATTGGTTTGTGGTTGGTATGCCGTTGTATGGTGTAGCTGAGCATCCCACAGGTTGGCAAGGATGCACAAACTGGAGGTGAGCTACGTGCCTCAGTCAGAAGTGAGGTGCTGTGGCAGTCCGAATCTTGCAATCCAGTTCGAGAGGAGTGCTTTGGCACAGGACCTGGGTGGATGTGTCGGCCGGGGGATTGCTTCTGGCCACCGGGTGAAGCGGTCGACCACTGTGAACAGGTAGTGGAAACCCTGAGAGACTGGCAAGGGTCCCACTATGTCCATGTGAATGTGGTCAAACCTGCGTTCCATTGGTTCAAAAGGCTGTGGGGGGACCTTGGTGTGTCGATGCACTTTGGCTGTTTGGCACTGCGTACACGCCTTGGCCCACCCCTGGACTTGTTTCTGCAATCCATGTCACACGTACTTGCTGGCCACCAGCCGGACCGTACGCTTGATGGATTGGTGTGCCAGCCTGTGGATGGAGTCAAAAACTTGTCGTCTCCATGCCGTTTGGACGATAGGTCGAACCTGCCTGGTGGCCACGTCACACAGGAGGGTGGTAGTACCTGTCCAGACTGGAACGTCCTGAAACCTAAGGCCTGTGACAGTGGTCCTGTACTGCGGGATCTTGCCATCCTTTACTGCGAGATCTCGTCGTCCTGCTGCTGGGCCTCTGCCAGTGCTGTGAAGTCCAGACCGTTGACCAGGGAGTGGATGCTGTGTCTTGACAAGATGTCCGCGACCACGTGGTCTTTGCTCGACGTGTGCTTGATGTCGGTGGTGTACTCTGAGATGTAAGACAAGTGTCTCTGTTGGTGGGCTGACCAAGGATTGGAGATTTTAGCCAGGGCAAAAGTCAGTGGTTTGCGGTTTGTGAAAACTGTGAAAGCCCTTCCCTCAAGAAAGTACCGTAAGTAGCGGATGGCTAAGTACAGCGCCAGCAGCTCTCTATCGAAAGCACTGTACTTTAGTTCAGGGGGCCGCAGATGTTTGCTGAAGAAAGCTAGTGGATACCAACTTCCTATCTGCTGCTCCAGGACTCCACCAATCGCTATTCCTGAGGCATCGACTGGGAGGGCCATGGGTGCATCTGGTCTGGGGTGGGTCAGGAGTGCAGCTTTGGCCAGGGCTTCTTTGGTTTCCACAAATGCACGTGTGGATTCGTCATCCCAGGTCAGGTCCTTCTCCTTGCCGGACATCAAGATGAACAGAGGGCGCATTACTCGAGCAGCTGCTGGGATAAACCTGCGGTAAAAATTTATCATCCCCATGAACTCCTGCAGACCTTTGGCTGTACTGGTCTTTGGGAAGCTGCGGATGGCCTCTAGCTTGTCATGCAGTGGGGTGGCCCCGTCCTTTGTAATCCTGTGGCCCAGGAAATCGATGGTGTTCAAGCCAAACTGGCATTTGGCCAGGTTGATGGTGAGGCTGAACTCCTGCAGATGACTGCAGAGATTTCGGAGGTGCTGAAGGTGTTCCTGTTAGGTTCTACTTGCCATGAGGATATTGTCGAGGTAGACGAAAGTGCCGTCCAGGTCTCGGCCCACTGCGTCCATCAGTTGCTGGAATGTCTATGCCACATTTTTGAGCCTGAATGGCATCCTCAGGAACTCGAACAACCCAAATGGAGTGATGATGGCCGTCTTAGGGATGTCATCAGGCTGCCCCGTGATCTGGTGATAGCATCGCACGAGGTCCACTTTTGAGAATATTGTGCCCTGTGCAGGTTTGCTGCAAAATCCGCACGGGATAACAGTCCAGGAAGGTGGGTTTGTTGAGCTGGCGATAGTCACCACATGCTCTCCAGCCCCCAGTTGCTTTAGGCACCATGTGCAGGGGCGAGGCCCATGGGCTGTCTGACTGTTGAACAACACCAAACTCCTTGAGCATGCAGAACCCCTCCTTGGCCAGTTGGAGCTTCTCCGGGGGAAGTCGTCTTGCCCTTGTGTGGAGAGGTTGGCCCTTGGTCAGGATGTGATGTCTGATGCCTTGTTGAGGCATCTCTGCTGTGAACTGAGGGGAAAGGATTGCCAGGAATCCCGCTAGCACCTTGGAGAACTCATCCTCTGAGCTGTGGGTGGAATCCAGGTGCATTGCCGGAAACCTAGCGCCCCTCAGTGCGATGGTCTGGTAGGTCTCGGTGTGGACGAGTCGCTTACCCTTAAGGTCCACTAGGAGGCTGTGGGCTCGCAGGAAATCCGCTCCGAGGAGTGGTTGTTCCACAGCGTCCAGTGTGAATTCCCACGAGAAGTGACTGCCTCCGAACTGCAACTCGGCCCTACGAGTGCCATAAGTCCGTATACTGCTGTTGTTGGCAGCCCTCAACGTAGGTCCTGCTAGCCTCTGCCTAGTATCCAACTCTGTCGGGGGTATCACGCTGACCTCTGCTCCTGTATCCACCAGGAAGCGTCTGCTGGACAGGCAGTCCCAGACATACAGGAGGCTCTTGGTGGCCAGCCGTCGTGACCATCAGCAACAGCTAGCCTTGTTGTTGCTCTGGAACTCGCAGGGGGACTGGCATTGGCGGGCCTCAGTGCCCCATCTCTGATGGTAGAAGCACCATCTGTCACTGGACTCGCTCCTGCCTCTTGTCTGCTGATTCTTGCTTGGGATTGCTCTAGTCTGATTGTGGGACTTCTTTTTCGAGCCCCACGGTAGCCGAGCACTTCTGTTTCATGCTGTGACTTTCTGGGGGTCAGTGAAATCCGCATCCACCAGGACCAGTTGGATGTCTTCAGGCATCTGTTCCAGGAACGCCTGTTAGAACATGATGCCAGGCTGCTCGTCTCCAAGGAGGTCCAGCATCTTGTTGATGAGTGCCGATGGTGATCTGTCTCCAAGCCCATCCAGGTGGAGCAAATGTGCTCCTCGCTCTCACCGCAAGAGTCCGAACGTCTCGGTTAATACTTTTTTGAAGGCAGTGTAAGTGCCTTCTTGGGAAGGCGATGGTCCTCCATTCTGGAGACGTAACCTACCCAGCGCAGTTGGATCTTCAGCAGCGTGGATTCGATGCTGTCGGCCTCTGCCATCTTGAGTACTTCAATGTTGGAGATGAAGTCGCTCCAATGAATGTTGAGGATGGAGCGGAGACAACGCTGGTGGAAGCGTTCTAGGAGCCATAGGTGATGCCGGTAGAGGACCCATGATTCGGAGCAGAACAGGAGTGTTATATAGTTATATGGCGAGCTCTCCACTGGCCAACGTGACAGAGGTGCACCAAAGAAGAGGTACAAGGACTGCCTAAAGAAATCTCTTGGTGCCTGCCACATTGACCACTGCCAGTGGGCTGATATCGCCTCAAACCGTGCATCTTGGCACCTCACAGTTCGGCGGGCAGCAACCTCCTTTGAAGAAGACTGCAGAGCCCACCTCACTGACAAAAGACAAAGGAGGAAAAACCCAACACCCAACCCCAACCGACCAATTTTCCCTTGCAACCGCTGCAACGTGTCTGCCTGTCCCGCATCGGACTTGTCAGCCACAAACGAGCCTGCAGCTGACGTGGACATTACCCCTCCATAAATCTTCATCCGCGAAGCCAAGCCAAAGAAGAAGATGAAGTGCCTTCTGATGGTGGCCTGTGGATAAAGTTAGCCACTCTGTCTGTAGTCTGCGGATCCAGGGCGCTGACCACATGGTAGTACCAGTGGTCTCTGCTGTGAGGCTCCAAATCTGGAACTGAGCCTCCGCCTGGTTGAACCACACGCTGGGTCGAATTATCCAGAAGGTCGGGAGCTTCAGGCCAACTGTGCTGACTGCTGCTTTGTTCTCCATTGCTAGGTTTAGATTCCTTCTAAGTAATTGGGGTCACCAATTATAGCCGACCGCTATAAAGAAACACACACACACACACACACACACACACACACACACACACACACACACACACACACAATGTGGCAGTTTAAGCTCAGTCACTTTATTAGGGCTGGAAAGGCTGCTTTTATACTGTTCAAGTTCCCGCCATTTTTGCTGATTGACTGAGTCAGCCGTATGAATAACAATAGCGGGTGGGAACATCCATGCATATGAATACCCTTCTTCCCCAGCCTGTTTCTGCTGAGTTAGCTGGGCAGCTTGACAAACGCCAATTTAGGGCTGTTGGTCTGATGCTGCCCCAGCTTCTACCCCTGCCGGTTTGTTGTCCTGGGAGTCGCTTTAGCGATCTCTGTCCACGTCCGCTGCCGCTTGAAGTGCCGGCCCAATCTCTGCAATTGCAGGCCACCACACGTGTGTGTGAAGGAATAACAAGCTGGATAAGTCATAGGTAGGTTGGGTAAGTATGTAAAGGGACACAGAGCACTGAAGTTAAATGGGTTAGTGGGACAGAGTGCAGGCAGTGTAAGTTGAACACTCCAACTAGTTGAATTTTTGCACTAGCTGGAGGATGTGAATGGAGTGAGCAGTAACACATTCTGGCGATTTCCCTGTTATTATGTTTGAAATACCAGAGCGATCCATGCTCAATATCTAGACTCTGCTGACAGGTTGTTCTCTTCTGCCATATTGATTCTGATCAGATGATTTTATCCCATGAAGAAGGGCTCCGGCCCTAAACGTCGGTAATATAATACAAAATGGACGCTGCAAAACCAGCTGAGTTCTTCCAGCATTTCTGTGCGTGTTTACTACAATCACAGTATCTGCAGACTTTCATATTTCAGATAATTTTAAATGTTAAGTTTCAACAGAATTGTTATTCATGGTAAGTTGATGAGTGGCCTTGAAAGAAATTTAAATAATGTGAATAATTTTGAGAGGTCTATTTTCTCAGATTGGTTGAGTCATATTATAGGCGTAAGAATGGCGATGCGAGTTCCTATGAATTCCATTCTATCTGGCCCCTACCATTGGACATCTGTTGCAAATGATGAAAAAAGGCCACTATACAGGATGTTGGTTTGGGAGAGCAGTGCCATGCAAGATCAAATGACATATCCCTTTGGTTCCCATCTTATAAACCCAAGTAAAAGACCTTTAAAACTTACAGCATAACTTTTCTGCCATCTTAGTTCATCCACAATATCAACACTGCATTGATGGATGAGTATTAAAATAGACTAAGGACGTTTATAAGAGCATGGTGCATTTAGCTGCAGATGGAATGCTTGACTGAGATCACTACCTTCAAGGTATCAAGCGGTTTCCTGCAAATGAAAATCTATTCGTTAATGCATCCCTCAGCTCTTACAGTGTTTATAGTTGGTTCAACTCTAAGCAGCATTTGATTTTGTATCAGTAAGTGGTGCCTTAAGACAGAATCAAAATCAGAATTTGTTGTCATGGACATGTCATGAAATGCATTGTTTTGCAGCAGCGTCACACAGTGCTAATATGGCTATAAAATTAAATTTAAAAATAAATAATTTAGTGCAATAAATAAGAGAACATGACGCAGTGTCAGTGGTTCATTGTCCATTCAGAAATCTGATTGCAGAGAGGAAGAACCTATCCTTGTGCCACTGGGTGTTTGTCCTCAGGCTCCTGTAGCTTCTCCCCAAGGGTAGCACAGTGAAGAGGGCAAGGCCTGGGTGGTGAGGGTCCTTCAGGATAGAGGCAGCTTTCTTAAGACACTGCCTCTTGTAGATGTCACCATCTGATCTCTGGGGAGAATGGAGATAGTACAGATTCTATCGCCAATGTGTCTAGGTACAGATGGTAGTGTAGGATGACTGTGATTGGCTGAGAGTGTAGCCACACCTACTGGCAGGACTTAAAGGATTGCTCCTAGCCAGACCAGATCATTCTGGACTGATCGACCTACTTGTGATATGCTCCAGTCTTTTAGTTAATAAAAACCTTGGTTTGGATCTATCATAGTTTTGGCAGTAAATGGTGAACCAGAAATTCAGTTATCAATTATTTGTGGAACATTACAGAACTGGTCTGGTTCTCTTCCTATTTTTAGTACTATGATGAAATAACACCCAAGAGTCCCAAGAATGAAATCTTCTACAGATATCTTCGAAACATATAATTTCCCAATTATATTAATGTGTAGGACAATTTGTTTGACTCCTGTATGGATTTAGGTTCACTGACATTCTGGGTATGATCAAGAATAGGCTTCAAAGGACTTGATAATCTAAACAAAATTTGATATGTATTCATTTTAACCAATAAATCAATAAACCTGGCACATGGAGACTTTGATCTGTTACAAAAAGGTGCGTAATATTTAATGAAACTCACGATCTACTGCGATATATTATTATATTGGCTTCAAGAACACTGTGTTTAGCTCTGAGTGTGTTCAAAAGTAATAAAGAAGCAATATAGTGGACTCCATTTTACGCAGCAGTATTGTGTACATTAGTCATTAATACAGTGGCTATAACCATTGAAGTTTACACTGGTGATGAGAATAGATGGACTGGAAATTTGGTTGCAGCTAGTTTGAATGTTTTGTGTACACAGCAAGCAAACCTAACTTTTAATATTTAAAAAAATGATTACATGGTAGAAACCGATTTCGGCTATTGAGACCTGTACCATCCAATTACACCCAATTAACCTACAACCTTGTATGTTTCTGGAGAGTGGAGCACCCGAGGAAAACCCTCGCAGGTCACAGGGAGAAGGTACAAACCCCTTACAGACAGCGCTGGATATGAACTGTGCTTTGCCGACACAAGTGTTGGATTAAGGTATTACGGGGCTATTTATTTTAAAGGGGGCCTAAATGGTGCCACTGGTGCATGCGTGGTCCTAAATAGTGCCGGCTGGGTGCATGCACAATGAGGGGGAAGTGGACTCGCCCCCCACCCCCCTCCCCCCCCCCCCACCGAGAGAGTTTCTGATGCTGACCCTACATTTCCATTTTGGTAAGTTTGAAATAATATTAATTATTCTTAACAAAATAATGCTAGCTTTCTCAGATCACTATATATTCAGTGATTACCAGGGCCATATCTAGGGAATATAAGCACTGAAATTTCGCCCCCCATCCCACCCCCCGTTAACTTATACGTTTTGCATTTACTCTTACACTAAAATTGCCCCCTCCTCTGCCCGTTAAAACGTACACATTTTGTTACAAAACTTACTTACGGTAGTGGCGGCTGGCTCAATGCAGGATCAATGGCCGTCTTCATTATGCCTAATCCTCTACGCAGCTGGAACCGTTCTGCGTTTCCCTGCTGCAGTGGCGCTGGAGGAGTGGTTCCAGCTGTGTGGGGAATTATGGGTAACTAAGATGGCCATTGCTCCCGCATTGGGTTATCACTGCGAGCTGCTGGGGCAGGCCCGAAGTGGCCCGATCAGATGCCAGAACAGTGCTCCTGTCAACTCTGGCAGCTCTGCTGCCGCATTGGGAGTTAGTGGGGGGAGGTGGGCGGATGGCTGATGGGGAGACAGGTGGATGGCTGACGGTGGGGTGGGAGCAAGGGGCAGTGGCTGGAGCTAGGAGAGAGGCAGTCAAGTGAGGAGAGGACAGTGATGGCCCCCTTTAAGGTTAGCAAATTTAGCCTATTATCACCTTTAATCAGACTATTGTTCAGCGGCTATGAGATACCCATAGACTGTGGTAATTATTCCGATTAAAGGTGATAATTGGCTAAAATTGCTAAAATTGTTTATTTACCTTGTTAGGTCTGCGTCCTGCTTACATTTAAGGTTAGTGATTTTAGCCAGTTATCACCTTTAATCAGGGTTATGAACAACTCCTTAGCTGCACAAAGATGAAAATGAAAACGTTTCTCATAATTCATAAACGCGGGTGCTCGTAGCATATGCTACTCTGACTACTAGGTTAATCTGGCCCTGTCTGGCACTGTAAAAGAGTTGTGCTATCTGCTAAGCTAACTGTGCCACTGGCAACGGGAAGAGGTTTCTTAAATCAGTCCTGTATTATATATGAAAACTAAATTAACCCTGGGCTTTCCAAGAAAAACATAAATTCTCAAACCTAAAATAATTAAGGTGACCGGGTACATCCATTAGAGAAACATGTTGAAACTATCAGTCATCCTCATTATATTTTGTGTGCTGACCATGCATTCACTTTGCAATAGCAAAGTCCAATTTCATGTCACTCAATGTGCATTCCACTGCATCATTAAGTCCTGTCTCACGGGGGAGGATAGCTCTGCTGATGTCAAGCAGCACCAACAATAGGCTTCAAATTCAGAAATGACACAAAACAAGAAAGAACTAAAGAGTGTTAATAAAACATTCAAATAGGTCTTGTTTGATCTGACCTACTATGTCCATTCAAGCCCTGTCCTAATTTCCCAGAGGCATTTACGTGCTGCAACACCCAACGTTTCATTGAAATGGAGACCAGCACGGTAAGGCAGAGTAGTCTATGACAGTTGCTCCACCCTTTGGCTGTGGAACCAAAGCCACATGAGATGGCCCGTGATGGGTTGATGTTGTCAAAGACATTTTTACTATCTTTAAATGTCAGATAAATTTAAGGGATTTAAGTAACTAAAAGGATCAAAATTACTTAAACAAGATTAAAAAGAGACATATTTAGTTAAAATTCATTAACTCTGAAGTGTTTCTTCCTCCCATTCTGTGTTGCAGTGCACAGGCTCACACGTCAGACGGGGCGTTGAACATCAGAGAGTGAACACCAGAACGGTATGGTTAGTCTAGCAGTTAGCGCAACATTATTACAGCACCAGTGACCTGGGTTCAAATTGGGCACTGTCTATAAGCAGTTTGTATGTTCTCCCCGTGTCTGCATGGTTTCCACCGGGTGATCCGGTTTCATCCATCCCTTCAAAACATATGAGGGTTATAGCGACTTTGATCCAGTGAATAGTCACTTAAAGGCGGTGAGACTCTTATTAGCGACGCATTTTCAATTAGTTTCAGTACAAGTCCAGATGTAATTTAATCTTTCATTTTACATGTAAACTTGAAGTTATCTTCTTTAATGTTGAACGTGAAATATTCATAAATAATATATGTACTGATACTCCGTGAATACAGAATAACATGTGCTAACAATCAACTAAAGTTGTGAGTGTTTCACTCACCCTTCTCTGTCGCCAGGTTTATAATATTCTAACTGAACACCCGATTTGTGCTCTGCCCCATCGTGCCTGCTCCTCCTAGCACTACAGCACCTGAATGCACTTTGCACGCTCCTGGAACTACACGTGCACACAACAACAAACATGACCGCCAAAAGTAACACTAACTCCGGACGCCTCTGACGCTCACGGGAACCAAGCAGGACGCAGACCTAACAAGGTAAATAAACAAATTACTAATTTCTTGGTCTTTTTGGCCCCTACATGGGTTGTAGGTTAATGGGTGCATTTGGGTGGCATGGGCTCATGGGCCAGAAGGACCATTTGCCGTGATGAATGTCGGTATGTCTGAATTTTATAAATTTAAATATTATTCCCAGTGCCTCCACTGCCAACATCAGAATTTGATCCATTTATTATCTGCAACTGATGAGAACAAAACTTGTCCTGACTTTACATTCAATTGTAAAGCAATATGTAGTAAAAGGATAAAACTCTGCTCTGTTGTAATGATCCAAGAAGTAAAAGAGGTAAGTGATCAGCATTGCAGGAACTTGAACCCACCTGCAGCAAAGTTCCTGATTATCAAGGCCGGCTCAAGCATGGACCACTAAAGAAGCATGTTGAAGCAACATGGACAAGACACCTTCAAAGGAGAGCACACTATCCATGCTGCTCACATGGTCCAAGTAAGTCCGGGTTGGCAGCCAGTCCTCATGCGCCATCATGTTGAGTACTGGTGCACTGAGTGCTCGGTCCACGACTATTCACTCTGCTGAGTCACGACTGCTCTGCCAAATTCACTTTGAATAGAATCATCTGATTTGCGGATGACACAACAGTTGTTGGCCTCATCAGCAATCGCATTACACAGAGGATGTTGAAAGGGTCATAAAAATGGTGTGAGAACAGTCTCAATGTGGACAAGACAAAGGAGAAGGTTGTGGATGAAGAGCGACCATTCTCCACTACACAACAACAGTTCCACCATGGGGAGCACAAATTTCATAGGCCTCCACATAAAGGTACCTATCCTGGACTCACAGCACCACCTCATTAATCAGGAAAGCACAGCAGTGGCTACATGTCCTCAGGAGGTTGAAGAGGGAAAGGCTACTGGGCCCCATCTTGACAACATTCAATTGGAGCACAATTGAGAGTGGTCTGTCTGGCTGCATCATTGTGTGATATAGTAGTCTCACTTTCCTTTACTGATGACATTTACTGGGATTGATGCCTAATTAGGGCTCAAGAAATTATAGACAACCCTTTCCACCCAGCACACAATACCTTTGACCCACTCCCATCAAGGAGGTGGTCCAGAAGCATCAAAATCAGGACTGCCAAGCTGAGCAATAGCTTTTTCCCACAGGCTGTGAGATTGATGAACAATATCCTGTAACCATGTAAATCATCCCACTTTGATAACGTTAAGTAAGTCATGTGGAAAACAGAGCCATTTTGTTAAAGTTTGCCACACAGATATGAATCTGCTTTTGACATTCAAGTTTCCTGATTATTTGTGTGGAAGAAGCCTATCGAGTTAGTTCATCTGGAACTCATTCCCTTCATGTCCAGGATCAGCATAAACCAAATGCTTCAAGACTTATCAAAGAATGTCATGAATGTTGAAGTCCATATAGAGTTCAACAGCAATTCTGATAATCCTGTTTATGTGTTTGTAATTAACCTTGGCCATCAGGGTAGGAGTTGTGGTGATTAGGAGTTAGTGATCCTTCTGACCACGAGAGGGAGTCGGAGACGAATGTCCCACCTCGGGTTAGACGCAAAAATGGGTGCCATTTGAGGTTGGGAGTTGCTAATAAAATATTATTAATGCAAAAGAACCCAAGTTTCTTTATTACAATAAAAGAAACATTACAGGAGTGAACATGTGAATCAACATCCTAGTGATTTAGATGTGTCTATCAACATAATGAATTAACAAAGCTTCAATGTTTGTCACTGTTATCCCAGTCTAACTCAATGAGGAAATGTTACATTTCTTTAAAAAAAAACACAATTCTGGGAATGTTTCCATTGCAAATGACGTTCAAATCCATGAGTTTAGATAAGATATTCTATATTATTTCAATAAGTTTTTCCACAGAACCAGCTCTTCACAATGTAGAGATCACATATACAGGAGCTCATGAGTGAAGGCTAGACATGAAGGGAATGAGTTCCAGATGAGCTAACTCGATAGGCTTCATCCACACAAATAATCAGGAAACCTGAATGTCAAAAGCAGATTCATATCTGTGTGGAAGTGTACATCCATTCAAATATGAACTTCACTTGAAACCAATGATTAATGATATTATTGTAAGAATCAACAGCGTTATGCATTTCATAAAGCTAGGTAATACTGAATGACAGTGCATTGGGTTTTCAGTAAAACCTCGTTATTGAGAATGTTTTCTACAGCTACTGGAGTTCTATTATCCATAAGGCAAAACTTCAGAGTGTGTTCAGTGGTCAGGTG